>NC_091380.1:10427492-10634992 GCF_038502225.1 Cherax quadricarinatus | reverse complement strand
AAGAGTGAACTCCTGAAGAAGAGCAGTACCTGCACACTGAAGGAAGAGTGAACTCCTGAAAAAGAGCAGTACCTGCACACTGAAGGAAGAGTGAACTCCTGAAGAAGGGCAGTACCTGCACACTGAAAGAAGAGTGAACTCCTGAAGAAGGACAGTACCTGCACACTGAAAGAAGAGTGAACTCCTGAAGAAGGGCAGTACCTGCACACTGAAAGAAGAGTGAACTCCTGAAGAAGGACAGTACCTGCACACTGAAAGAAGAGTGAACTCCTGAAGAAGGACAGTACCTGCACACTGAAAGAAGAGTGAACTCCTGAAGAAGGACAGTACCTGCACACTGAAAGAAGAGTGAACTCCTGAAGAAGGACAGTACCTGCACACTGAAAGAAGAGTGAACTCCTGAAGAAGGACAGTACCTGCACACTGAAAGAAGAGTGAACTCCTGAAGAAGGACAGTACCTGCACACTGAAAGAAGAGTGAACTCCTGAAGAAGGACAGTACCTGCACACTGAAAGAAGAGTGAACTCCTGAAGAAGGACAGTACCTGCACACTGAAAGAAGAGTGAACTCCTGAAGAAGGACAGTACCTGCACACTGAAAGAAGAGTGAACTCCTGAAGAAGGACAGTACCTGCACACTGAAGGAAGAGTGAACTCCTGAAGAAGGGCAGTACCTGCACACTGAAGGAAGAGTGAACTCCTGAAGAAGGACAGTACCTGCACACTGAAGGAAGAGTGAACTCCTGAAGAAGGACAGTACCTGCACACTGAAGGAAGAGTGAACTCCTGAAGAAGGACAGTACCTGCACACTGAAAGAAGAGTGAACTCCTGAAGAAGGGCAGTACCTGCACACTAAAGGAAGAGTGAACTCCTGAAGGACAGTACCTGCACACTGAAAGAAGAGTGAACTCCTGAAGAAGGGCAGTACCTGCACACTGAAGGAAGAGTGAACTCCTGAAGAAGGGCAGTACCTGCACACTGAAGGAAGAGTGAACTCCTGAAGAAGAGCAGTACCTGCACACTAAAGGAAGAGTGAACTCCTGAAGAAGGGCAGTACCTGCACACTGAAGGAAGAGTGAACTCCTGAAGAAGGGCAGTACCTGCACACTGAAGGAAGAGTGAACTCCTGAAGAAGGGCAGTACATGCACACTGAAGGAAGAGTGAACTCCTGAAGAAGGACAGTACCTGCACACTGAAAGAAGAGTGAACTCCTGAAGAAGGGCAGTACCTGCACACTAAAGGAAGAGTGAACTCCTGAAGGACAGTACCTGCACACTGAAGGAAGAGTGAACTCCTGAAGAAGGACAGTACCTGCACACTGAAGGAAGAGTGAACTCCTGAAGAAGGGCAGTACCTGCACACTGAAGGAAGAGTGAACTCCTGAAGAAGGGCAGTACCTGCACACTGAAGAAAGAGCGAACTCCTGAAGAAGGGCAGTACCTGCACACTGAAGGAAGAGTGAACTCCTGAAGAAGGGCAGTACATGCACACTGAAGGAAGAGTGAACTCCTGAAGAAGGGCAGTACCTGCACACTGAAGGAAGAGCGAACTCCTGAAGAAGGGCAGTACCTGCACACTGAAGGAAGAGCGAACTCCTGAAGAAGGGCAGTACCTGCACACTGAAGGAAGAGTGAACTCCTGAAGGACAGTACCTGCACACTGAAGGAAGAGTGAACTCCTGAAGAACAGTACCTGCACACTGAAGGAAGAGTGAACTCCTGAAGGACAGTACCTGCACACTGAAGGAAGAGTGAACTCCTGAAGGACAGTACCTGCACACTGAAGGAAGAGTGAACTCCTGAAGGACAGTACCTGCACACTGAAGGAAGAGTGAACTCCTGAAGGACAGTACCTGCACACTGAAGGAAGAGTGAACTCCTGAGGGACAGTACCTGCACACTGAAGGAAGAGTGAACTCCTGAAGGACAGTACCTGCACACTGAAGGAAGAGTGAACTCCTGAAGGACAGTACCTGCACACTGAAGGAAGAGTGAACTCCTGAAGGACAGTACCTGCACACTGAAGGAAGAGTGAACTCCTGAAGGACAGTACCTGCACACTGAAGGAAGAGTGAACTCCTGAAGGACAGTACCTGCACACTGAAGGAAGAGTGAACTCCTGAAGGACAGTACCTGCACACTGAAGGAAGAGTGAACTCCTGAAGGACAGTACCTGCACACTGAAGGAAGAGTGAACTCCTGAAGGACAGTACCTGCACACTGAAGGAAGAGTGAACTCCTGAAGGACAGTACCTGCACACTGAAGGAAGAGTGAACTCCTGAAGGACAGTACCTGCACACTGAAGGAAGAGTGAACTCCTGAAGGACAGTACCTGCACACTGAAGGAAGGGTGAACTCCTGAAGGACAGTACCTGCACACTGAAGGAAGGGTGGTGATGGTCCAGTCAAAAAGTAATCTGAATTGTGGTATCAACACACTTCTGGAAAACAGAAAAAGAAGTGATAGTCAATATGTTTTTTTTTTTTTTTTTGACAAGAGACAGCCATTAATTAAGGTAAAAAAAATTGTAATAGCAATTAAAATTACTTACATATTTCAAGAGAATGTTACAAGTACGACAGTTAAACTGTACTTGTACTGTACGTGGGATGAAGATACTCAACCCTGATGTACACACATTTAAAAACTATCACTTCAGTGAGTATATAACAAGATAAATATCTGACAAAAGAAGACAGTCCCAGGGTGCATAAAAAAAACTGTTGCGACGACATCTACGGAACAAACATCAGCTGCAAAATTCTGCAGCAAATATATGGTAATGTTGAAACACCACAATGCCATCTCTGATGTGTTTCTACCAATATGAGTTTACTAATAATGGTACAATTACAGATAAAATGTTAGATAAATGGACACATGCAACTTAAGTGACAAATTTTGTTGAAAATAAGAAAAAGTTTTGGAGTGAGATTAACAAGTTAAGGAAGCCTAAAGAACAAATGGATTTGTCAGTTAAAAATAGGAGAGGAGAGTTATTAAATGGAGAGTTAGAGGTATTGGGAAGATGGAGGGAATATTTTGAGGAATTGTTAAATGTTGATGAAGATAGGGAAGCTGTGATTTCGTGTATAGGGCAAGGAGGAATAACATCTTGTAGGAGTGAGGAAGAGCCAGTTGTGAGTGGGGGGGAAGTTCGTGAGGCAGTAGGTAAAATGAAAGGGGGTAAGGCAGCTGGGATTGATGGGATAAAGATAGAAATGTTAAAAGCAGGTGGAGATATAGTGCAAAAATTATAGGGGGATAAGACTGTTGAGTATACCTGGTAAAGTGTATGGTAGAGTTATTATTGAAAGAATTAAGAGTAAGACGGAGAATAGGATAGCAGATGAACAAGGAGGCTTTAGGAAAGGTAGGGGATGTGTGGACCAGGTGTTTACAGTGAAACATATAAGTGAACAGTATTTAGATAAGGCTAGAGGTCTTTGTGGCATTTATGGATTTGGAAAAGGCATATGACAGGATGGATAGGGGGCAATGTGGCAGATGTTGCAGGTGTATGGTGTAGGAGGTAGGTTACTGAAAGCAGTGAAGAGTTTTTACGAGGATAGTGAGGCTCAAGTTAGAGTATGTAATAAAGAGGGTGATTATTTCCCAGTAAAAGTAGGCCTTAGACAAGGATGTGTGATGTCACCGTGGTTGTTTAATATATTTATATATGGGGTTGTAAGAGAAGTAAATGCGAGGGCCTATTTATTTATTTATTTATTTAAAAATTTGAGCACACATACAGAGGTACAAAAAATACAGATAAGAGCAGCATGCCAAAGCCACTTATACTATGCATAGCATTACGGGCTGGCTTAAAATTAACTTAAGATTAACTAAGCAATGATGAAATCAGTGATAAAACTTTAATGTAAACAGATTACTATAAAGCACAAGTGAGTATTACAAAGACAGGTCATATGGTTGTATGCATTGTTGTACATTCAGTAGAATGGAGTATTCTGTTAGGTAGTGTATTTAAAAAATAATAAAGTTAGATTGGGTTTTAGGTTTAACATTTATGTGATATAATTGTGAGAAACATTTAAGATATACAATTTATAAGGTTCAGTTATTCAGTATTTATTTGGTTTTGAGTGAGTAAGTGATCTTTGAGAAGAGACTTGAATTTATAAACAGGTAGTGTTTCTTTTATATTTACAGGTAATGAATTCCAGATTTTAGGGCCTTTTATGTGCATTGAGTTTTTGCATAGTGTGAGATGGACACGAGGAACATCAAAGAGTGATCTGTGCCTTGTGTTATGGTCATGTGTTCTGTTGAGGTTGGCAAGGAGATGTTTGAGGGGAGGGTTAATATCAGAGTTAAGTGTTCTATGTATGTAATAGGTGCAGTAATAAGTATGGATGTTTTGTATGGTGAGTAGGTTTAGTGTATTGAATATTGGTGGAGTGTGCTGCCTATAGTGAGAATTTGTTATCATTCTAACTGCAGCCTTTTGTTAGGTAATTAGTGGTCTGAGATGGTTACTTGTTGTTGAGCCCCATGCACAAATTCCATAGGTGAGATAGGGGTAAATAAGAGAGTGATATAGGGCCAGGAGGGCTGACTGTGGAGCATAGTACCGTATCTTCGATAGTATGCCTACAGTCTTGGAAATTCTCTTAGAAATTTGTTGTATATGTGTATGAAATTTGAGTCTATTATCAAGGTGGATTCCTAAGAATTTTCCCTCTGTTAGCTTTGTGATAGGTGATCCGTTTATCATTATGTTAAGAGGGACATCTGTAGCTCTGTTACCAAACTGAATGAAGTAGGTTTTGTCAATGTTTAGTGTAAGTTTGTTAGTCCTCATCCAGGTTGATATTTTCTGTAATTCGGTATTTACAGTATTGGCTAGCGTGACTGGGCTCGGGTGGGAGAAGACGTATGTAGTGTCATCTGCAAATAGTGTGGGTTTGAGTAATTGCGAAGCATTTGGTAGGTCATTTATGTATAGGAGAAAGAGAAGAGGGCCAAGGACACTTCCCTGTGGGACACCAACTGTAATTGGTTGTGCAGAAGAGTTTGCCCCATTTGCATACACATATTGGCTTCTGTTGCTGAGGTATGACTTGAGGTAGTTGAGGGAGTGCCCTCTTATACCATAGTGTGACAATTTTACGTGGAGCAAGTCATGGTTAACTGTATCAAAAGCTTTACGTAAGTCAATGAAGATCCCCAGTGGGACTTCTTTTTTCTCTATTGCAGTGTATATATGTTCTAGCATGTGTATAATAGCATCATTAGTATTTTTATTTGGCCTGAATCCAAATTGGCAGGGGTTGAGTATGTTTTGGGAGATAAGGTACGAGTAGATTCGTTTATGAATTAATTTTTCGAAGATTTTTGAGAGAGGGTGTAAGTTGGATATTGGCCTATAGTTATTCAACTCTGTTTGGTCTCCTCCTTTGTGGATCGGGGTGACCCTTGCTATTTTGAGTACTGTAGGGAAGGTGGAGGATTCAATGGATTTGTTAAAGAGTGTTGCAATGATTGGTGATAGCACTTGTGACACTTTTTTGTATATAAAGGGTGGTAAGGTATTTAAATCTCCTGCCTTGTTTTTTAGTGTGTTGATAATAAGGGAGACTTCGTATGGGTTAGTCGGAGCTAGGAACAGTGTGTTCGGGTAGTTGCCGGTGAGGTAGTCATTTGGTGGGGTATGTGAGCTTGGGATTTTATTGGCAAGGTTTTGTCCTATAGTGGAGAAGAAGTCATTGAGTCTGTTTGCTGTTTCTGTTGGTGGGAGTTGGGGTTCATCTGATTTTGCTAATTTTATTTCGCTATTTCGTGATATCTTTTTTGTTCCTAGAATTTCTGATAGGGTTTTCCAGGTCTTTTTTATATCACCTCGTAAGTTGGATAATCTGTTCTCACAATACAATATTTTTGCCCTTCTTATCAGGCTGGTTAGGATTGACGAGTAACGTTTTGTTTGGTCTCTGGTTATGTGACCCATTCTGTACTGTTTTTCATATTGGTGTTTTGTATTTATGGATTTGAGAATGCTGGGTGTTAACCAGGGACTGTTCAGTCTCTTAGCTGTCATCTGTTTAGTTTTTTTAGGGCAGTGCTTGTTATAGAGGTATTGGGTCTTTTTTAGAAAATTATTAATACATTCGTCAATATCTGTATAGATTTCTAGCTCAGTGTGCCAGTCAATGTTTGCTACTGCTGTTGTGAAGTTATTAATGGCTGCCTCATTGTGAAGTCTGAAGGTGACTTTAGTAGTGTCTTGGGGTAATTTACCAAGAGTTGTTATGAGAAAAGTAGGGTAGTGGTCTGTGGTATTATCTGTAATTATGCCTGATTTTAAAGGGGATATGGTGTTGGTCCAGATGTGGTCAAGTAGGGAAACACTAGTCTCTGTAACTCTTGTAGGTTTTGTTACTGTTGGTAGCAACATACAGTTACTCATTGTGTTTGTGAATTCAGTAACGTGTGGGTCCTGGTCTTGCAGGAGATTTATATTGAAGTCACCTGAGAGTAGTAAGTGATCTTTGTTCATGCGTGCATCAGTTATCATACTTCCTAGGTTTTGACTAAATTGGCTAATGTTTGACTGTGGAACTCTGTAGATGTTTATCAATGCGAGAGGTTTTTGTAGGTATTTGGATTTGAATTTGGCTATTATATATTCCCCATGTTCATCCCTTGTGCAAGTATTAGTGATACATTCTAGTTGGTCTGAGTAGTATATGGCTGTGCCACCCCCTTGTTGGTCTGGCCTACAGTTGTGTATGGCTGTGTAACCAGGAATGGCATAGACATCTGTACTATCAGGCTTTAGCCAGGTTTCAGTTAGTGTAATGATGGACATATTGGCATGTAAGGAATTTAGTAATGCTATGAGGTCATCGTAATGCTTGCTTAAAGATCTGATATTGTAGTTAAAGATAGTTATGTTGTTGTTGGCACTGAGAAGTGCCTTTGATTGTTCTGCAGTGTAGTAATTACAGTAACTGTTTGATTCATTTAAGTCATTAAATAAGAGGTTGGTATCAGGATCAATGCTTGTAATCATAAGATTTGTAGTGAATCTATAGTTAGAATTAAGTATAAAACAAAGTAAATAGTCTTAAGCTAAAAAATAGCACCTGAATTATTTAACAAATGTAAAATAATGAGCTAAGGTAGTTTTTTTTTTTTTTTAAGCTAAAATAAAGGAGACAATATAAAAGGGACTAATACAAATAAAGTGATGATCAAATAATGGAGCTTGGGAATATGATAGTAGGTAGTACTATAAAGGTAATTCTTTAAAGTTAGAATTATAGTATAAAATAATAATATAAAAGGGACTAATATAAGTTATGGTGAACAATAAAGTGGTAATCAAATAAATGAGCTTTGGAATATAATGGCAAAATTGTGAACTTATTCTACTTTAGCACCTGAGAATAGCACCTTGATTATTTTAACAATTGTGAATATATAAACTAGGGTAGTTATATAAAGCTAAAATAAAGGAGAAAATATATAAGGGACTAAAATTAAGTAATGGTAAACAAAGTTAAATGGACAGGTGGTCACTATGAAATAATATTGGTTTAGGAGTAAGATCTGATTTGTAATATTAAATAAATTGAGCAGTTTATTGCACAATAAAAGTAAAAAAAATGAGGTAGTTGGTACTAGCTAGCAAAAGATAGTTTTGGTACTTGCAAAAAAGTAATTGGAATATACACTAATTGCATACACAATGAAAAGTGACTAAAAAACAAGTACAGTGGACCCCCGCATAACGATCACCTCCGAATGCGACCAATTATGTAAGTGTATTTATGTAAGTGCGTTTGTACATGTATGTTTGGGGGTCTGAAATGGACTAATCTACTTCACAATATTCCTTATGGGAACAAATTCGGTCAGTACTGGCACCTGAACATACTTCTGGAGTGAAAAAATATCGTTAACCGGGGGTCCACTGTAGTGATAAACAAAATTAAATGGACAGGTAAGAATAATGAATATTATTAATTTGGAGTAAGATTTGACTTGTAATTTAAAATTATGAGCAATTAATAGCAGTAAGAAAGAAGTATAGAGTATTGGAGGTATTTCATTAGCTAGTGATGAAAAATAATAAAAATAATAATGCACAATATAATAGTAACATACACTATATGCACCACACGTATATATGTATTAAGGGCACTTATCTAATCTGTTACAGAAATGTCAGCTTTTCTAAGGAAGGTAGAGAAATCGTGTTCGTTTGAGATAGTATATTGTTGTCCTGTTGATGTTTTCCTTACTAGTATTTTCCCATCTCGCGTGAAACACTGATGTATTTTGTTTTCCTGTTTAAGTTTTCTCAGCCTGAACAGAAGGTTTTGACGTTTTTTTGTTAGACACTCATTTATGTACACTCCATTTTTCATTGTAATTGCTGATTTAATTAGGTCCTTTCTTTTATCGTATGAATGAAGTCTGATCATTATACTGTGTTTACTTCCTGGTTTTCCTAGCAAACGTGTTTCTTTGATTTCATTGTTTTGCACGATGACTTGTACGTGGTTCTGTATTATCCTGATAGCAGTTTCTTTGCACTGTGCTTGTGTTATGTCACTAGGAATGTGTGGACTGTTTATTATAACTGCATCAGACAACTTATCTTGTTCAATTTTGTCGTCTTGGAAATCAAGGTATTCATTTAGTCGAGTGTGCATGTTCTGATTCCAGTCCTTGATTGCTTCTTCAACCTTCATATTTATTGTTGTTATTTGCTCAGTGTGACTGGCTATAGCTGCTTTTAGAGTATTTTCTGTGTCAACACTTCCCGATGTAATCTTCTCTTCAAGGTTTTGGATCTTATTCTCGAGGTTGGTTATCTTGGATTCTCGTCGCTCGAGTGTTGCTTTGATATCTTTGATTTTATTTTCTAGAGCAACGATGTAGTCCTTGATATTGTCAGGAATAATCATACCCGAGTTATCATGGGTGAATCCTTTGAAGGGAGTGGAGTTGGAGGGGGAGTCAGCCATGTTTGTTGTTGTTGTTGTTGTTGTTGTTGTTCCTTGGGTGGCGGCGGTGAGGGGGGTTGATGATTCACCGGCGTCCTGCTGGGTAGACAAGTTGAGTTCTAGGGTCCTTGCTGTTATTCTTTTATTACTGGTGTTGTTTCTTCTGCGATATCCTTTCATAGTATCACTGAAGTAGATACTGTGTAGCAATGGAGGAGAAGGCTTGTTTTCTCGGAGCTTGGGTTAAGTGATTGTCTGGCAGCGGAGGCAGTGTTTGGGTTAGCAGGGCTGTCTTCCTTAGATCTTCTAATTTTGTCAAGATTTGGGTTACATTCTTAGTATTCTTGGGTCATGTTGTGGTCTACGTGGGTTCATGTAGTTGAACTTTCACTTAGGCCATCACAAGTTTTGTTGAGCGATGTTTTTTTGAGAAAGAAGAGCTGGTAGGATACCGTTGCTGCCGCTGCTGGATTGTGGATGAGGTGAATCATAGAAATGATGAGGGGAAAAGGGTGAGCGGTGCACTTAGGAGTCTGTGGAGACAAAGAACTTTGTCCTTGGAGGCAAAGAGGGGAATGTATGAAAGTATAGTTTTACCAACGCTCTTATATGGGCGTGAAGCATGGGTGATGAATGTTACAGCGAGGAGAAGGCTGGAGGCAGTGGAGATGTCATGTCTGAGGGCAATGTGTGGTGTGAATATACAGTGGACCCCCGCATAACGATATTAATCCGTTCCTGAGAGCTCATTGTTATGCAAAATTATCGTTATGCGAATGAATTTTCCCCATAAGAAATAATGGAAATCAAATTAATCCGTGCAAGACACCCCAAAGTATGAAAAAAAATTTTTATCACATGAAATATTAATTTTAATACACACAAACTGAAAAAGACATGCACAGTTACATGACACTTACCTTTATTGAAGATCTGGTGATGACTGATGGGATGGGAGGAGGAGAGAGTCTTAGTGTTTAGAAGGGGAATCCCCTTCCATTAAGACTTGAGGTGTCAAGTCCTTTTCCGGGGTTACTTCCCCCCTTCTTTTAATGCCACTAGGACCAGCTTCAGTCACTGGACTTCCGTTGCACAACATATCTGTCCATAGAGGCCTGTACCTCCCGTTCCTTTATGACTTTCCTAAAGTGGTTCACAACATTGTCAGTGTAATAGTCACCAGCACAGCTTGCAATAGCTGTGTTAGGGTGATTGTCATCAAAAAAGGTTTGCACTTTAAGCCACATTCCACACATTTCCTCAATCTTTGAAGTAGGCAACTTCTTCAATTTCTCTCTCCCCTCCTCCGAAGCAGTTTCCTCAGGTCTGGCCTCATGCTGATGAAGATGTTCTAGCAGCTCATCAGTGGTTAGTTCTTCATTGTCCTCCTCCACCAACTCTTCCACATCATCCCCACTAACCTCCAACCCCAAGGACTTTCCCAATGCCACAATGGATTCCTCAACTGGCATAGGATTCCCAGGGTTAGCCTCAAACCCTTCAAAATCCCTTTGGTCTACACATTCTGGCCACAGTTTCTTCCAAGCAGAGTTCAAGGTCCTCTTAGTCACTCCCTCCCAAGCCTTACCTATAAGGTTTACACAATTGAGGATATTAAAGTGCTCTCTCCAAAACTCTCTTAGAGTCAGTTGTGTTGCTGAGGTCACTACAAAGCACCTTTCAAACAGAGCTTTTGTGTACAGTTTTTTGAAGTTTGCAATAACCTGCTGGTCCATGGGCTGCAGGAGAGGAGTGGTATTAGGAGGCAAAAACTTCACCTTAATGAAGCTCATGTCCCCATAAAGTCGCTCTGCCATGTCTGTAGGATGACCAGGGGCATTGTCTAACACCAGGAGGCACTTAAGGTCTAATTTCTTTTCAGTTAGGTAATTTTTCACATTGGGGGCAAATGCTTTGTGTAACCAGTCATAGAAGAAGTCCCTAGTGACCCATGCCTTACTGATTGCCCTCCACAGCACACACAAATTAGCCTTGAGGATATTCTTTTGCCTGAACGCTCTGGGAGTTTGAGTGATACACTAATAAAGGCTTCACTTTGCAATCACCACTAGCATTGGAACACATCAACAGAGTAAGCCTGTCTTTCATAGGCTTATGTCCTGGGAGTGCCTTTTCCTCCTGAGTAATGTAGGTCCTGCTTGGCATTTTCTTCCAAAACAGGCCTGTTTCATCACAATTAAACACTTGTTCAGGTTTCAGTCCTTCACTGTCTATGTACTCCTTGAATTCCTGCACATATTTTTCAGCCGCTTTGTGGTCCGAACTGGCAGCCTCACCATGCCTTATCACACTATGTATGCCACTACGCTTCTTAAATCTCTCAAACCAACCTTTGCTGGCCTTAAATTCACTCACATCATCACTAGTTGCAGACATTTTTTTAATTAAATCCTCATGCAACTTCCTAGCCTTTTCACTTATGATCACTTGAGAGATGCTATCTCCTACTATCTGTTTTTCATTTATCCACACCAATAAGAGTCTCTCAACATCTTCCATCACTTGCGATCTCTGTTTCGAAAACACAGTTGAACCTTTGGCAAGAACAGCTTCCTTGATTGCCGTTTTCTTGGACAATAGTAGCGATGGTTGATTGGGGTTTACTATACAACCTGGCCAGCTCGGAGACACGCACTCCACTTTCATACTTAGCAATGATCTCTTTCTTCATCTCTATAGTAATTCTCACCCTTATTCCTGTAGGGTTGGCACTAGAAGCTTTCTTGGGGCCCATGGTCACTTATTTTGCAGATAAAATCACCAAAAACACTGTAATAATACGAAATGTTCCGATTGTATGCTTGGATGTTATCATGGAGGCTGGCTGGTAAACAATGCCACCAGTGGAACATGTGAGGCTGGCTCAGGCTGCACATTAGACGTGTCTTGGACGAATAGTGTTGAGCGGGTTTTTTAGCGGTATACGAGGCAAAATCTTAGCGATAAAATGTATCGGTATGCGGATTTAACGTTATGTGATGCCAACGGTATGCGAGGGTCAACTGTAATGCAGAGAATTCGTAGTTTGGAAGTTAGGAGGAGGTGCGGGATTACCAAAACTGTTGTCCAGAGGGCTGAGGAAGGGTTGTTGAGGTGGTTCGGACATGTAGAGAGAATGGAGTGAAACAGAATGACTTCAAGAGTGTATCAGTCTGTAGTGGAAGGAAGGCGGGGTAGGGGTCGGCCTAGGAAAGGTTGGAGGGAGGGGGTAAAGGAGGTTTTGTGTGCGAAGGGCTTGGACTTCCAGCAGGCATGCGTGAGCATGTTTGATAGGAGTGAATGGAGACAAATGGTTTTTAATACTTGACGTGCTGTTGGAGTGTGAGCAAAGTAACATTTATTAAGGGATTCAGGGAAACCGGCAGGCCGGACTTGAGTCCTGGCGATGGGAAGTACAGTGCCAGCACTCTGAAGGAGGGGTGTTAATGTTGCAGTTTAAAAACTGTAGTGTAAAGCACTCTTCTGGCAAGACAGTGATGGAGTGAATGATGGTGAAAGTTTTTCTTTTTCGGGCCACCCTGCCTTGGTGGGAATCGGCGAGTGTGATAATAAGAAAAAAATGTTTGTAAAGGCTTGACAAAGCTCCCAGAGAGAGAAACTCTGCCTCAATAGAATGTCACATTAGTTACATCTCTGAATACATTTTCAAACTGCTTGTGTTCTCTCACTTTCAAGATTGTTCAGAGATGACAGCTCTATTCAGGGCAGGAGATATATCAGAATTGGAACACATTCAGAGATCATTTAAAACCTGCAGAGAGCCAACGAAGCAATGAATTATTGGGAATGCCGCAAAACTATGTACTACTATCTAGGGTGGTGGTGATATACTGTACAAGATAATGTATACATAGATGGTGCTTGAATGCCTGGTCCCAAATCTGCACACAGCCATAGCAACATACTGGAGTGAGAGATGTGGGAGAATGTGTATACCTGGAGGGTGTTCCACAGGGGCTCAATGCCCCTGCAGCCCAGTCCATGATGAGGCCTCATGGTGGATCAGAGCCTGATCAACCAGGCTGTTACTGCCAACCACACACACACCGACATATGAACCACAGCCCGGCTGGTCAGGTACTGACTTTAGGCGAGTTTCCAGCTCCCTCTTTAAGACAAGCCTGGGGTCTATTGGTAGAATAAACCCAGAATAACAGCCAGCAGTAACAGCCTGGTTGATCAGGCCTTGATCCACCATGAGGCTTGGTCACAGACCGGGCCACAGGGGTGTTGACCCCTGGAACTCTCTCCAGGAAAATTATATCAACATTCATGGTCCGAGATTTTTCAACATCTTGTCACAGGATACCAGAAACACTGCCAGAACAAGTGTAACTATTTAGGCACAGGTACACACAAGCACAATTATCATACATGTGTAAATTACCCACCAAGATAACCCAAAGAAAGTCAAAGTGATTTATTTCCATTAGGAGAGAGAGAAAACCTGACAATTTGAAATGCCAGATCAACAAGGCTGTGATGGATATGTATGCCAGCAGGAACAGTCTGGTTGACCAAACAAGAAAACAAGCCTGGTTAAGGACTGGGCAGAGTAGGAAAACTGTCAAAACCTATCAAAGGTATATACAAGGCAGACATATTTAAAATAGTGTACCTTTTTAAGTAATACATGGTCACACCTGAATATACTTCAGTATACCCTAGCTTAGAGGTTAGGAATTTAACGTTTCTTTCACAGTGAATATTACACCATGTCAGGCAAGTGGGTCACCAAGGTCACTAGCATTGTGAGTTAAGTGAAGTCTTGGACAATATTACACCATGTCAGGCAAGTGGGTCACCAAGGTCACTAGCACTGAGTTAAGTGAAGTCTTGGACAATATTACACCATGTCAGGCAAGTGGGTCACCAAGGTCACTAGCACTGTGAGTTAAGTGAAGTCTTGGACAATATTACACCATGTCAGGCAAGTGGGTCACCAAGGTCACTAAGTCTTGGACAATACATGTACTAGGCACCTGAAGTTAGATGCTTCAGTGTGATGTTAAGGAATTTTCTGATACTGCACAACTTTGCAATTTAGATAAGAGACTGCAATATTGCCACTAACATCCATCCATCCTCACTAAGTTATCTAGTAAAGAAAGTAACATGCAACAAATTTAGAGAGCCAAGTTTACAAATCGTGCACCCTAGTCAACCCAGCGTTTTGTCCCTATCAACAAATTGGAGCTTCACTCAAAATGCTATTTAATATGAACTTGAAAATCTACATTTTATTGTAAATGTTATCTTCGTGACTGGTTTCTGGAGTTATTCTATTTTCTAAGTCCAGCCTAAGGACAGATTTTATTCCTCACTACATGGACACCCAGGCTGTTGTTGCTAGCAGCCCAGAGCTCATATTATTATTATTATTATTATTATTATTATTATTATTATTATTATTATTACCAGTACCGTGTATTAACCCTTTGACTGTTTTGGTCGTATATATACGTCTTACGAGCCAGTGTTTCAGACGTATATACAGTGGACCCCCGCATAACGATTACCTCCGAATGTGACCAATTATGTAAGTGTATTTATGTAAGTGCATTTGTACGTGTATGTTTGGGGGTCTGAAATGGACTAATCTACTTCACAATATTTCTTATGGGAACAAATTCGGTCAGTACTGGCACCTGAACATACTTCTGGAGTAAAAAAATATCGTTAACCGGGGGTCCACTGTATACTCAATAATTCTAGCGGCTTCAAATCAAGCGGAAGAAAGCTGGTAGGCCCACATGTGAGAGAATGGGTCTGTGTGGTCTATGTGCACCACATAAAAAAAATCCTGCAGCACACAGTGCGTAATGAGAAAAAAAAAACTGATAGTTGATAGTTTTTTTTGGATTAAAACGCCAACTTTGAGGTGTATTTTCGTATAGTATTTATCGATGCGTTTTCATGGTCTTAGGTGATAAAATGGAAAACATATTACAGAAATAGAGTTGATTATCATTACTTTGACGATGAAAACGACCTTGAAACTGAGCTCAAAGTAGCGAAAATGTTCGATTTTTACCAATGTTCAGGAGTAAACAAATCACACCATACGTCCAATACACGTCAACTGGGGAGTCTAATATTCTTTCACTAGTGCACTGATATTATTTATACCATTTTTACAATAATGCAGTAGTCTGCAAAACAATAAATTTTGTATTTTTTTGTATGAATAAAAAATCAAAATAGAAAGCAACAATAATATAAGATGGGCCTAGAGATGTGACTAATGAACAGAGCATATGTTATTTTAGTGCCACGAATGTCTACCTTGTTTATTCTGGACCCTATTTTGAAATTGGCATCTTTTTTATTTTGCGTGAAATTGGCCAAATTGCCAATTTCTGACCACAATATTGGGTAGTCCAAATTGGTATATGAGAGGTTTCTTGTACTCAGCTGATAGATAAAATGGAGTTCTAAAGAAATAGCTATGAGTTTGGTCAACTGGAACAACGGAATTGGCTGAAAATAGGGCTCAAAATCGGCGAAATCGCCGATACGCATATGTCGCCGAGACCGCTAACTTCGCGGGAGCGTAATTCCATGAGTTTTCGACCAAATTTCGAACTTTTGGTGTCATTACCATCGGGAAAAGATTCTCTATCATTTCATAAGAAAATTTTTTTTTTTTTTTTCAAAAATTTAGCAACATAGTATGACAGTTTCAGAAAGGGGCCTGAAACAGTCAAAGGGTTAAAAAACGTGCTTAAAATGGAGGGTTACACTGTGCCTGGGAAATAGAACGAAAGCATTTCCAATCTAAGGAATGGGTAGACAAATCAAATTCCATGGATCAAGAACCCCTCACCAGCATCAAAGAATCTCCCCTAAGGGATAAAAGGCATCAGCGGCTTGTGTTGGACGACAAGATTGACTTGGCATAAGTCGAGTCCTCACATGAACTTGATAAAGTTACACCACATTTTGCACAGGGTCTTCAATATAGATAAATTATTACTATTATTATTATTATTACTATTATACTCGTGGGAAACTGCTGAACCCATAGGTGTTATACAGTAAACCCTCCATATAATGGACTATGTAATTAGGAGGAACTGTGATTGGTAATGGCACCTGTGGTGGATAGAGAAGAGATTGTTTGCTGTGACTGTAACAATGGACAATTCTGCAACCAGTCGACTTTGTCCATTTCCAAATCAATTAACCAAGTCTATTACTCAGAGGTGTGTTATATAGAGAATTTACTGTATAGTACCTTGGGGAATGGAGACACTCTGATTCAATTCAATTCAACGGCATTAGTGGCTTGATGCAGGCTTTTTTTTTATTATTCTTCGATTTGTACAAACTGGCTACACCACAAACAGTTATTTATTTCAATTTTTTTTAATTTGGGGAGATATCAGCAAAAATGCCATTCTTTGGCATGAGTGGCATATCAGAGCCAATCAATGATTATTAGTGACCTGGCCAATCACAACAAACAAACAAGTACACAGTGGACATAAAAGACCAGTGGCAGAGTAAGATTAAGTTCGGTTATTTTAAGTTGGGTGAGTTGTGTCACATTAAGTTAAGTTTCTTATCATTTACACAGAAGTATCAAACATACGACTGACTTAAGATTATATTATTCACACTAAAATTAATTGCTAAAATCCACCAAGGCGCAGTCTTCAATACACAAATAACACAAAGAACAAAAAAGGCACAATACCGTGACTGGAACAATACACAAAATAAACAGTGAGACTCTGTAAATGGTCCAAGTTGGACTGAAACATCGTGGTAAGTTCCTCTCTCCTACGTGAGTGTTACTGTGTAGTGGTCCAGTCACGGTACTGTGCCTTCTGTTATTTCTGGCCAGTGTTCAATTACATACATTCATGAACATTACCAAACTTAACAGAGAATAGCAAATATTAAATTTCAATAGACTGCTAGACTAAACAGATATGAACAAATAACTGTATACTAATAACTGTACACCAATAAAACTACACCGGTAACAACTGCTTATCAATAACTGTTCACAATAACACCTGCTCACCAATTAACAGGTTATCTTAATATTAAACTCTTAATACGAGAGTTGAAATCACAACCACTTGAGCTACAAACCTCAATGGCCTAACATCGTTAATAACAATAATAATATTATATATATTAGTGTTGAGTTCAAATGTTATTTTATTCATTTCATTTTTCACGTTTCTTTCAAATAGGACATTCTACAAGATTGATGGACTGAACACATCGACTCCAGGCTGAGGGACTGATTACCTCATACTCCTCTTCTCCTTACGCCTTCCTCTTTGTATTGGACTGATGAAGCCACTGTGTGGCGAAACGTTTCCTGAATAAAGATTCTCATATGCTGCATAAGTGTCTCAATCTTCAACTTGTCGGTTTTTCAAACCATTCATCACATAGGATATACCTGTCATGTTAAGGTAGGGTCAGTCTAGCTCCTGCTATCCCTTCCCCTCCTTCTCCCCCCCCTCCCCCGAAAGGGGGTATACAGACCATAACTGACATCAATGAGATATACTGATGGTGAACATAGACAACCAGTGTAAGGAAACACGTCCAATGTTTCTACCCTCACTGGGAATCGAACCCGGACATCACCGTGTGAAGTGAGAACTTTAGCCACCAGGCCACAGGGCACCATATTAGTCATGGGGAAGGCACTAAACCCGTAGGGCTCATACAGACCCGGGGGCAGTGGAAGTAATCAGGTTTGATCCAGGGAAAGACCAACTCCAATTCCTTGGATTATGAGCCCAAATATAGAACCCCAAAAAATCAGACAATTCCCAAGACACATAACATCCCACTGAGGCTGAGAGGAGACTCCTTAGAGAGGCTCTTGATCCCAGGAAGTTTAGTTAATACTCCCCTTCCTTGGATCAAGAGCTGCAAAATAGACAAACACAAAGGATGTTCAAAGAAATCTTAATAGTTAATAATAGTTTTCTGAGGCTGAGAGAGATCAAGGGAAGGCTCTTGATCCCAGGAAGTGGAGTTAATCCTCTCCTTCCTTGGATCAAACATTAAAAACAGCAGAAGTTTCCGCTGTTTTCTCTGGCGCCTTTACGAGGCTGAGAGAGAACATCAAGGGAAGGATCTTGATCCATGGAAGGGGAGTTGATCCTTCCTTTCCTCGGATCAAGAGTCTTAAAAGTATCATTTACTAATACACTATAAATTTGCAAAAAAATATCAAAAAATTAATATTTTTTGTGAATTTATGAGGTTAAGCAAAGTGACCCCTCAAGGGAAGGCTCTTGATCCAGGGAGGTGGAGCTAGTCCTCCACTACCCTGGATCAGGAGCCAGAAAAAGAAAAAAACAGACGTGTTGCAATATATTAAATCATGAAGAATTAAAAAAAAAATGAATAAAGATTTTACAAGGATGAATGACTCCCTCAAGGGAAGGCTCCTGATCCAGGGAGGTGGAGCTAGCCCTCCACCACCCCGGATCAAGAGCCGCCGACAAACATCCTAACGTGTCGCAATACACCAGAAATATTAAAGAAAATAAAATGAATAACGAATAACAATAACATGAAGTTATGATGTCTCCCTGGCTTGAGGAAGGCTCTTGATCCCGGGAAGCGGAGTTACTCCTCCCTTACCTCGGATCGAACCCACCTGGCTGGCCATCCCCCCCAGGCGGCCACCTACACTCCCTCCCCCATGAGTGTTTAGCGCTCCCTGGCTGACCCACCCCACCCGGGACACACGCAGGGATATCTCTCACCTGGGGGCCAGGAGCTGTAGCCTCAGCGGTGAGAACAAAGTGAGTAAATGTGGTAAAATAAAGCCAGAGTGAGAGAGAGTGTGTCTCTTGTTGTCTTGAGGATACTACAACACTCACGAACATCCACAACTATCACTGCCTCTTATTTTACTATTATCTTACTATTATTTACTATTATTTTACTATTATTTATCCATCTGAGAGCTTTATCTATGTTAATAAATGGTAAAATTGTCTCAAATGTTGGTATTGTTTGATTTTTTTTTATCAAAGTAAATGAATAACCCCCCCCCCCCCTCTCTCTCTCTCTCTCTCTCTCTCTCTCTCTCTCTCTCTCTCTCTCTCTCTCTCTCTCTCTCTCTCTCTCTCTCTCTCTCTCTCTCTCTCTCTCTCTCTGTACTCATCTATAAGAATATTATAATAAGGAGCACTGTGGCAAGCCTACTGGCCCATGACAGGCAGGTCACCTACTGGCTCATGACAGGCAGGTCACCTACTGGCCCATGACAGGCAGGTCACCTACTGGCTCATGACAGGCAGGTCACCTACTGGCTCATGACAGGCAGGTCACCTACTGGCCCATGCTAGGCAGGTTCGGTAACCTACTGGCCCAATGCTAGGCAGTTCCAGGTCACGTACTGGCCCATGCTAGGCAGGTTTAGGTCGCCTACTAGCCCATGCTAGGCAGGTCCAGGTCACCTACTGGCCCATTCTAGGAAGGTTCAGGTCACCTACTGGTCCATGCTAGGCAGGTCCAGGTCACTTACTGGCCCATGTTAGTAGGTCCAGGTTACCTACTGGACCATGCTAGGGAGGTCCAGGTCAACTTACTGGCCCATGTTAGGCAGGTCCAGGTCTCCCACTGGCCGATGCTAGGCAGGTCCAGGTCATCTACTGGCCCATGCTAGGCAGGTCCAGGTCACCTACTGGCCCATGTTAGGCAGGTCCAAGTCATCTACTGGCATAAGCTAGTCAGGTCCAAGTCACATCCACATGTGGCTGCACGGTCGGGTCACAGCTCCTGGCCCCTGCATGCGTGTATACTTTACCTGGAGTTTACCTGGAGAGGGTTTAGGGGGTCAACGCCCCCGCGGCCAGGTCTGAGACCAGGCCTCATGGTGGATCAGGGTCTGATCAACCAGACTGTTACTGCTGGCCGCACGCAAGCTGACGTACGAACCACAGCCCAGTTGGTCAGGTACTGACTTTAGGTGCCTGTCCAGTGCCTTCTTGAAGACAGCCAGGGATCTATTGGTAATCCCCCTTATGTATGCTGGGAGGCAATTGAACAGTCTTGGGCCCCCGACACTTATTGTGTTGTCTCTCAGTGTACTCGTGGCGCCCCTGCTTTTCATCGGGGGAATGTTGCATCTCCTGCCGAGTCTTTCGCTTTCATATGGAGTGATTTTCGTGTGCAGGTTTGGTACCAATCCCTCCAGGACCTTCCAAGTGTATATTATCATGTATCTCTCTCGCCTGCATTCAAGGGAATACAGATCAAGGACCTTCAACTGTTCCCAGTAGTTTATGTGCTTTATCGCAGTTATGTGTACCGTGAAAGTTCTTTGTACACTCTCCAGGTCTGCATTATCGCCAGCCTTGAAGGGGGCCGTTAGTGTACAGCAGTATTCCAGCCTAGAGAGCACAAGCGATTTGAAGAAAATCATCATGGGCCTGGCGTCCCTAGTTTTGAAGGTTCTCATTATCCATCCTATCATTTTCCTAGCAGATGAGGTAGATACATAGTTGTGGTCTTTGAAGGCGAGATCCTCTGACATTATCACTCCCAGGTCCTTCACATTACTTTTCTGCTCTATTGTATGGTTAGAATTTGTGGTATACCCTGACACATTTTTAATTTCTTCAAGTTTTCTATATCTGAGTAGTTGAAATTTCTCCTCGTTGAACGTCATATTGTTTTGAGTGGCCCATTCGAAGATTTGGTTAATGTCTGCTTGGAGTCTCGCAGTGTCTTCCATGGAGGTCAATGCCATGGTGATCCGGGTGTCATCCACATAGGAAGACACGGAGCTATGGCTTACATCTCTGTCTATGTCAGCAATAAGGATGAGGAATAGAATGGGAGCGAGTACTGTGCCTTGTGGAACAGAGCTTTTTACCATGGCTTCCTGGGACTTTACTCTGTTTATTATTACTCTTTGTGTTCTATTTGCAGGAAGTTGTAGATCCATCTACCAACTTTTCCCGTTATTCCTTTATCCCGAATTTTGTGTGCTATTACACCATGGTCACACTTGTCGAAAGCTTTTGCAAAGTCTATGTATACTACATCTGTATTTTGTTTATCCTCTACAGCATCCAGGACCTTGTCATAGTGGTCCAGTAGCTGGGACAGGCAGGAGCAACCTGCTCTAAACCCGTGTTTCCCTGGGTTGTGTAACTGATGGGTATTTAGGTGGTTGGCGATCTTGCCTCTTAGAACCCTCTCAAACATTTCTATGATATGGGACGTTAGTGCTGTCGGTCTGTAGTTCTTTGCAATTGCTTTACTGCCACCTTTGAGGAGTGGGGCTATGTCTGTTGTTTTTACCGTGTGGGATGACCCCTGTGTCCATGCTTCTTCTCCATAAAATGCTGAAGGCACGTAATAGGGATTTCTTGCAATTCTTGATGAACACGGAGTTCTACCAGTCTGGGCCTGGGGCAGAGTGCATGGGCATGTCATTAATTGCCTCTTCAAAATCTTGTGGAGTTGAAATAATATCCGAGAGTTTTGGGATGACCAAATTTTGGGTTTAGCTCATAAGGAATTCATTTGGATTGTCGACCCTTAGAGTGGGCGGTGGATCGCTGAACACTGAGTCATATTGAGACTTTAGTATCTCACTCATTTCTTGGCTATCATCTGTGTATGTCCCATCCTGCCTAAGCAGGGGCCCAATACTGGATGTTGTTTTTCCCTTAGATTTGGCATAAGAGAAGAAGTATTATGGGTTTTTTCAATTTCCTTTACGGCTTTTAGTTCTTCCTGTGATTCTTGTCTCCTATAACACTCCTTCAGCTTAAGTTCGATATCTGCAATTTCATTGACTAGTACCTTACTTCGTATTTCAGATTTATTGACCCCACTCACCAGCTCTGTGACTTTTCGCCTTCGTCTGTATAGGGAACATCTCTCTCTTTCTAGTTTACATCTTCTCTTTCTTTTTCTTAATGGAATGTGTCTTGAGCAGATCTCAAGAACGACAAAATTCATTTTTTCAAGGCAAATGTTTGGATCCATGTTGTTTAGGATCTCTTCCCAGCATGTTTCTTTTAGGAAATTTTTTACTTGATACCACTGTATGTTTTTGTTACTGAAATTGAATTTCGCGAAGAGACCTTCATAACTGCTCACATTTTGCTGGTCCGGAGCCCTGTGTATACATGACTGTACCTCTATTATGTTGTGATCTGTAAATACCTTTGTAACTTGTCATGATTGTGACCAGACCTACCTGGAGTTCATTACCTTTGTAAATTGTGAGTTCATTACCTTTGTAAATTGTGAGTTCATTACCTTTGTAAATTGTGAGTTCATTACCTCTGTAACTTGCTCAGCTATCAAAACTTTGGAGTCCAGTCCCTGGACCAATTATGTACCTCTGTAATCTTTTGACTACCGCCCACAGGATGGGTATGGGGTGACTACCGCCCACAGGATGGGTATGTGGTGACTACCGCCCACAGGATGGGTATGGGGTGCATAATAAACATATTAAACTAACTAAAACTGAGTGAATTGTCTTTGATACAGTTATATTATATATCAGATCATCATTGTTAGGGAAGGTGAGGTCCAGCGTATTTTCTAGTCTTTTAGGCTCTACTATTTCCTGGTTTAAGGTGAATTTATTGCAGAGATTTAATAGTGTGTGTGTGTGAATTTTCATCTGAGCTGCCTCCCAGGGTGATCCCTGCTGAAATATTATTTGCTATACTGTACTATAGGAGTTGGAAGAGTGTCCTGACAGTGGTCAATTTTCTCAAGCTGCTCCTGGAATTGCTGGGAAGCTGCATCTGGTGGCTAAAGCTCCCGCTTCACACACGGAGGGCCCGGGTTCGATTCCCGGCGGGTGGAAACATTTCGACACGTTTCCTTACACCTATTGTCCTGTTCACCTAGCAGCAAATAGGTACCTGGGTGTTAGTCGACTGGTGTGGGTCGCATCCTGGGGGACAAGATTAAGGACCCCAATGGAAATAAGTTAGACAGTCCTCGATGACGCACTGACTTTCTTGGGTTATCCTGAGTGGCTAACCCTCCGGGGTTAAAAATCCGAACGAAATCTTATCTTATCTTATCTTATCTTACCACAGTGACAAGGTTTTGGTTTTCACCTGGTGGCTAAAGTTCCCGCTTCACACACGGAGGGCCCGGGTTCGATTCCCGACGGGTGGAAACATTTCGACATGTTTTCTTACACCTGTTGTCCTGTTCACCTAGCAGCAAATAGGTACCTGGGTGTTAGTCGACTGGTGTGGGTGGCTTCCTGGGGGACAAGATTAAGGACCCCAATGGAAATAAGTTAGACAGTCCTCGATGACGCTCTGACTTTCTTGGGTTATCCTGGGTGGCTAACCCTCCGGGGTTAAAAATCCAAACAAAATCTTACCTTATCTTATCTTACTAATCTTATCTTATCTTACTGCCAAAACTTCAACTACATCATTTGAGGTGATTAGTAGTTCTGTGCAAATGAGCGACTCTGTGACGTGTAGGCCAAGCCCCCATGTTGTCTGTTTAATCTGTTGCATCGGAATAGGTTATAACCTGAGATCTGGAGTTTACATGGAGAGGGTTTCGGGGGTCAATGCCACCGTGGCTCATTCTGTGACCAGGTCTCATGGTGGATCAGGGTCTAATCAACCAGGCTGTTACTGTTGGAGGCACGCAGCCCGACATACGAACCACAGCCTGGCTGGCCAGGTACTGACTTTAGGTGCGTGTCCAGTGCCTTATTGAAAACAGCCAGGGGTATTGAAGATAGCCTGGAGTTTACCTGGAGAGAGTTCCGGGGGTCAACGCCCCCGCGGCCCGGTCTCTGACCAGGCCTCCTGGTGGATCAGAGCCTGATCAACCAGGCTGTTGCTGCTGGCTGCACGCAAACCAACGTACGAGCCACAGCCCGGCTGATCAGGAACTGACTTTAGGTGCTTGTCCAGTGCCAGCTTGAAGACTGCCAGGGGTCTGTGGTAATCCCCCTTATGTGTGCTGGGAGGCAGTTGAACAGTCTCGGGCCCCTGACACTTATTGTATGGTCTCTTAACGTGCTAGTGACACCCCTGCTTTTCATTGGGGGGATGGTGCATCGTCTGCCAAGTCTTTTGCTTTCGTAGTGAGTGATTTTCGTGTGCAAGTTCGGTACTAGTCCCTCTAGGATTTTCCAGGTGTATATAATCATGTATCTCTTCCTCCTGCGTTCCAGGGAATACAGGTTTAGGAACCTCAAGCGCTCCCAGTAATTGAGGTGTTTTATCTCCGTTATGC
This sequence comes from Cherax quadricarinatus, assembly GCF_038502225.1. NCBI lineage: Eukaryota > Metazoa > Arthropoda > Malacostraca > Decapoda > Parastacidae > Cherax > Cherax quadricarinatus. Next base: position 10,610,750 of record NC_091380.1, on the reverse strand, counting down.
GCGCCGTGAAAGTTCTCTGTACATTTTCTAGGTCGGCAATTTCACCTGCCTTGAAAGGTGCTGTTAGTGTGCAGCAACATTCCAGCCTAGATAGAACAAGTGACCTGAAGAGTGTCATCATGGGCTTGGCCTCCCTAGTTTTGAAGGTTCTCATTATCCATCCTGTCATTTTTCTAGCAGATGCGATTGATACAATGTTATGGTCCTTGAAGGTGAGATCCTCCGACATGATCACTCCTAGGTCTTTGACGTTGGTGTTTCGCTCTATTTTGTGGCCAGAATTTGTTTTGTACTCTGATGAAGATTTAATTTCCTCATGTTTACCATATCTGAGTAATTGAAATTTCTCATCGTTGAACTTCATATTGTTTTCTGCAGCCCACTGAAAGATTTGGTTGATGTCCGCCTGGAGCCTTGCAATGTCTGCAATGGAAGACACTGTCATGCAGATTCGGGTGTCATCTGCAAAGGAAGACACGGTGCTGTGGCTGACATCCTTGTCTATGTCGGATATGAGGATGAGGAACAAGATGGGAGCGAGTACTGTGCCTTGTGGAACAGAGCTTTTCACCGTAGCTGCCTCGGACTTTACTCTGTTGACGACTACTCTCTGTGTTCTGTTAGTGAGGAAATTATAGATCCATCGACCGACTTTTCCTGTTATTCCTTTAGCACGCATTTTGTGCGCTATTACGCCATGGTCACACTTGTCGAAGGCTTTTGCAAGGTCTTGAAGATAGCCAGGGGTCTTGAAGATAGCCAGGGGTCTTGAAAACAGCCAGGGGTCTTGAAGATAGCCAGGGGTCTTGAAGATAGCCAAGGGTCTTGAAAACAGCCAGGGGTCTTGAAGAGAGCCAGGGGTCTTGAAGACAGCCAGGGGTCTTGAAGATAGCCAAGGGTCTTGAAAACAGCCAGGGGTCTTGAAAACAGCCAGGGTTCTTGAAAACAGCCAGGGGTCTTGAAGGTAGCCAGGGGTCTTGAAGACAGCCAGGGGTCTTGAAAACAGCCAGGGGTCTTGAAGATAGCCAGGGGTCTATTGGTAATCCCTCTTATGTATGCTGGGAGGCAGTTGAACAGTCTCGGGCCCCTGACACTTAATGTGTTGTCTCTTAACGTGCTAGTGACACCCCTGCTTTTCATTGGGGGGATGTTGCATCGTCTGCCAAGTCTTTTTGCTTTCATAGGGAGTGATTTTCGTGTGCAAGTTCGGTACTAGTCCCTCTAGGATTTTCCAGGTGTATATAATCATGTATCTCTCCCGCCTGCGTTCCAGGGAATACAGGTTTAGGAACCTCAAGCGCTCCCAGTAATTGAGGTGTTTTATCTCCGTTATGCGCGCCGTGAAAGTTCTCTGTACATTTTCTAGGTCAGCAATTTCACCTGCCTTGAAAGGTGCTGTTATCAATAGACCCCTGTCTGTCTTCAAAACCCTTGGCTGTCATCAAGACCCCTGGCTGTCTTCAAAACCCTTGGCTGTCATCAAGACCCCTGGCTGTCTTCAAAGCCCTTGGCTGTCATCAAGACCCCTGGCTGTCTTCAAAGCCCTTGGCTGTCATCAAGACCCCTGGCTGTCTTCAAAACCCTTGGCTGTCATCAAGACCCCTGGCTGTCTTCAAAACTCTTGGCTGTCATCAAGACCCCTGGCTGTCTTCAAAGCCCTTGGCTGTCATCAAGACCCCTGGCTGTCTTCAAAACCCTTGGCTGTCATCAAGACCCCTGGCTGTCTTCAAAACCCTTGGCTGTCTTCAAAACCCTTGGCTGTCATCAAGACCCCTGGCTGTCTTCAAGACCCCTGGTTGTCTTCAAGACCCCTGGCTGTCTTCTAGACCCCTGGCTGTCTTCAAGACCCTGGAGACCTGGAGTTTACCTGGAGAGAGTTCCGGGGGTCAACGCCCCCGCGGCCCGGTCTGTGACCAGGCCTCCTGGTGGATCAGAGCCTGATCAACCAGGCTGTTGCTGCTGGCTGCACGCAAACCAACGTACGAGCCACAGCCCGGCTGATCCGGAATTGACTTTAGGTGCTTGTCCAGTGCCAGCTTGAAGACTGCCAGGGGTCTGTTGGTAATCCCCCTCATGTGTGCTGGGAGGCAGTTGACCCCTGGCTGTCTTCAAAACCCTTGGCTGTCATCAAGACCCCTGGCTGTCTTCAAGACTCCTGGTTGTCTTCAAGACCCCTGGCTGTCTTCTAGACCCCTGGTTGTCTTCAAGACCCCTAGTTGTCTTCAAGACCCCTAGTTGTCTTCAAGACCCCTGGTTGTCTTCAAGACCCCTGGTTGTCTTCAAGACCCCTGGTTGTCTTCAAGACCCCTGGTTGTCTTCAAGACCCCTGGTTGTCTTCAAGACCCCTGGCTGTCTTCAAGACCCCTGGTTGTCTTCAAGACCCCTGGTTGTCTTCAAGACCCCTGGTTGTCTTCAAGACCCCTGGTTGTCTTCAAGACCCCTGGTTGTCTTCAAGACCCCTGGTTGTCTTCAAGACCCCTGGCTGTCTTCAAGACCCCTGGTTATCTTCAAGACCCCTGGCTGTCTTCAAGACCCCTGGTTGTCTTCAAGACCCCTGGTTGTCTTCAAGACCCCTGGTTGTCTTCAAGACCCCTGGCTGTCTTCAAGACCCCTGGTTGTCTTCAAGACCCCTGGCTGTCTTCAAGACCCCTGGCTGTCTTCAAGACCCCTGGCTGTCTTCAAGACCCCTGGTTGTCTTCAAGACCCCTGGTTGTCTTCAAGACCCCTGGCTGTCTTCAAGACCCCTGGTTGTCTTCAAGACCCCTGGCTGTCTTCAAGACCCCTGGCTGTCTTCAAGACCCCTGGTTGTCTTCAAGACCCCTGGTTGTCTTCAAGACCCCTGGCTGTCTTCAAGACCCCTGGCTGTCTTCAAGACCCCTGGTTGTCTTCAAGACCCCTGGCTGTCTTCAAGACCCCTGGCTGTCTTCAAGACCCCTGGTTGTCTTCAAGACCCCTGGTTGTCTTCAAGACCCCTGGCTGTCTTCAAGACCCCTGGCTGTCTTCAAGACCCCTGGCTGTCTTTAAGAGGGAGCTTTACAGACACATAAAGTCAATACCTGATCAGCCAGGCTGTGGTTTCTACGTTGGTTTACGTGCGGCCAGCAGTCACAGCCTGGTTGATCAGGTCCTGATCCACCATGAGGCCTGGTCATGGACCTGGCAGCGGGGGCGTTGACCCCTGGAACACTCTCCAGGTATACATAGCAACATATGCATACATAGCAACATATGTATACATAGCAACATATGTATACATAGCAACATAGGTATACATAGCAACATATGTATACATAGCAACATATGTATACATAGCAACATATGTATACATGGCAACATATGTATACATAGCAACATATGTATACATGGCAACATAGGTATACATAGCAACATATGTATACATGGCAACATAGGTATACATAGCAACATAGGTATACATAGCAACATATGTATACATAGCAACATATGTATACATAGCAACATAGGTATACATAGCAACATATGTATACATAGCAACATATGTATACATAGCAACATATGTATACATGGCAACATATGTATACATAGCAACATATGTATACATGGCAACATAGGTATACATAGCAACATATGTATACATAGCAACATATGTATACATAGCAACATATGTATACATAGCAACATATGTATACATAGCAACATATGTATACATAGCAACATATGTATACATGGCAACATATGTATACATAGCAACATATGTATACATGTCAACATAGGTATACATAGTAACATATGTATACATAGCAACATATGTATACATAGCAACATATGTATACATAGCAATATATGTATACATAGCAACATAGGTATACATAGCAACATAGGTATACATAGCAACATATGTATACATGGCAACATAGGTATACATAGCAACATAGGTATACATAGCAACATATGTATACATAGCAACATATGTATACATGGCAACATGTATACATAGCAACATATGTATACATAGCAACATATGTATACATAGCAACATATGTATACATGGCAACATAGGTATACATAGCAACATAGGTATACATAGCAACATATGTATACATGGCAACATAGGTATACATGGCAACATAGGTATACATAGCAACATAGGTATACATAGCAACATAGGTATACATAGCAACATAGGTATACATAGCAACATGTATACATAGCAACATAGGTATACATAGCAACATAGGTATACATAGCAACATAGGTATACATAGCAACATAGGTATACATAGCAACATATGTACAGAAGACAGTCCGAAAAATTCAAAGCGTCTTATTTCCCTTCTTTTACATTAAAAAAAGATATAACTGAAGTATACTCACCAGTTAGTGAGGATATATTAGCCAGGAAGTGGAGATATACTCCAGAGATGTATATTAAGCAGAGTGAGATGGTATACTGAGGTAGTATGTTACTGTTATACTCCAATGGTCAACACACTGACTTTCTCCTGTGTTTCTGACAGTCATGTTCCTCTCAGTCTCTGACACTCCTGTCAGAGTGTTAAATATTTACCAGGCTTCAGGTAGCACCTTCCTGGATGGTTAAGTTACTTCAGGTAGCACCTTCCTGGATGGTTAAGTTACTTCAGGTAGCACCTTCCTGGATGGTTAAGTTACTTCAGGTAGCACCTTCCTGGATGGTTAAGTTACTTCAGGTAGCACCTTCCTGGATGGTTAAGTTACTTCAGGTAGAACCTTCCTGGATGGTTAAGTTACTTCAGGTAGCACCTTCCTGGATGGTTAAGTTACTTCAGGTAGAACCTTCCTGGATGGTTAAGTTACTTCAGGTAGCACCTTCCTGGATGGTTAAGTTACTTCAGGTAGAACCTTCCTGGATGGTTAAGTTACTTCAGGTAGCACCTTCCTGGATGGTTAAGTTACTTCAGGTAGCACCTTCCTGGATGGTTAAGTTACTTCAGGTAGCACCTTCCTGGATGGTTAAGTTACTTCAGGTAGAACCTTCTTGGATGGTTAAGTTACTTCAGGTAGCACCTTCCTGGATGGTTAAGTTACTTCAGGTAGAACCTTCCTGGATGGTTAAGTTACTTCAGGTAGAACCTTCCTGGATGGTTAAGTTACTTCAGGTAGAACCTTCCTGGATGGTTAAGTTACTTCAGGTAGAACCTTCCTGGATGGTTCTTATCCACCATCTTAAGTTCTCGTGTTTTATTCTTCTTAAGAAGAGCTTATCCTTGTCTAATCTATCCACGCCTTTGAGGTATTTTATACGTCGGGATCATATGCCCCCCATTTCTTTCTGTTATTATATTTTAAGGGCTGTGACTGCTTGTGCCGTATATGTCCTGGACCCATTCCTTGATCTGGGTTCAGACCAGGGAATGGGTATGGTTTGAACCCATTGCAAGTGCTAAAACTTGCAAGCCAGTGTGCTAACCACTGGGCCGCGCAGGGCTAATAAGATTCACCCAACTAGGTATATTTCTATACCCCATAGAAAGGTTAGCATGGGCCAACACTGGGACCACAAGTTCTTATAGATAAATCCAACACTAGCGTGGCTGTGGCGGACTCTAGCTCATGTCCCTTCAAAGCCGCCATCATGACTCACAAAATCGTAAGGACATGACATGTCTACATTCGTGTTATTATGGTTTCGTGAGACACATTTGGGGTCATACCAGTGCTGGTTTAATTAGGCCTCATCCACGACCAATTTTCCCCGACTCAGGCACCAGTCTGGACTCTCACCTTACCATTCTTTTCGGGTTATTTTTTGGGTTTTACTAGATGTGGGTTTGATAATGGTTCTGCCTACTCGTTCAAGTATACGTGGAGGAAACCTGTAGGCTCCATCTGCCGACCTACACAAGATGGGGAGAGATTCAGAGGAGAGAATGACTAGACGCCTTTACCATACCTCTGAGCCCGAGGTGACAGTCACGTCATGACTGGATGTACAGGTCTTAGTCCACCAGATGACTGGTGTTCCACTCTCTGCATTCTCTCACTCCATTATTGATGGCATTGTTTCGTGATCTGATTATTAATTCGTGAGTACTCACCTATTTGTGGTTGCAGGTGTCGAGTCGCTGCTCCTGGACCCGTGTGTGTGTGTACTCATCTATCAGTGGTTGTAAGGATCGCAACGCAGCTCCTGGCCCAGTGTGTGTAATCACCTAATTCTGGTTCACTCCCTGCTCCATGAGCTTCATATATGGATTCTGCCTCCACTACGTCACTTTCCAGACTATTCCACTTCCTGACAACTCTATGGCTAAAGATATACTTCCTAACATCCCTGTGACTCATCTGAGTCTTCACCTTCCAATTGTGACACCTTGTTGCTGTGTCCCATCTCTGACTGTCTTCAAGAACCCTGGTTGTCTTCAAGACCCCTGGCTGTCTTCAAGACCCCTGGTTATCTTCAAGACCCCTGGCTGTCTTCAAGACCCCTGGTTATCTTCAAGACCCCTGGCTGTCTTCAAGACCCCTGGTTGTCTTCAAGACCCCTGGCTGTCTTCATGACCCCTGGCTGTCTTCAAGACCCCTGGCTGTCTTCAAGAACCCTGGCTGTCTTCAAGACCCCTGGTTGTCTTCAAGACCTCTGGCTGTTTTCAAGACCCCTGGTTGTCTTCAAGACCCCTGGCTGTCTTCATGACCCCTGGCTGTCTTCAAGACCCCTGGCTGTCTTCAAGACCCCTGGTTGTCTTCAAGACCCCTGGTTGTCTTCAAGACCATACCCCCGGCCGGGATTTCTTGAGTCATGTCTTCAAGACCCCTGGTTGTCTTCAAGACCCCTGGTTGTCTTGAAGACCTCTGTCTTCAAGACAGATTATCATACATAGCAGCATATGTGTAGATTATCATACATAGCAGCATATGTGTAGATTATTATACATAGCAGCATATGTGTAGATTATCATACATAGTAGCATGTATAGATTATCATACATAGCAGCATATGTGTAGATTATCATACATAGTAGCATGTATAGATTATCATACATAGCAGCATATGTGTAGATTATCATACATATCAGCATGTGTAGATTATCATACATATCAGCATGTGTAGATTATCATACATAGCAGCATATGTGTAGATTATCATACATAGCAGCATGTGTAGATTATCATACATAGCAGCATATGTGTAGATTATCATACATATCAGCATGTGTAGATTATCATACATAGCAGCATATGTGTAGATTATCATACATAGCAGCATGTATAGATTATCATACATAGCAGCAGATGTGTAGATTATCATACATAGCAGCATGTATAGATTATCATACATAGCAGCATATGTGTAGATTATCATACATATCAGTCTTCCTTTGCAGATGACACCCGAATCTGCATGACAGTGTCTTCCATTGCAGACACTGCAAGGCTCCAGGCGGACATCAACCAAATCTTTCAGTGGGCTGCAGAAAACAATATGAAGTTCAACGATGAGAAATTTCAATTACTCAGATATGGTAAACATGAGGAAATTAAATCTTCATCAGAGTACAAAACAAATTCTGGCCACAAAATAGAGCGAAACACCAACGTCAAAGACCTGGGAGTGATTATGTCGGAGGATCTCACCTTCAAGGACCATAACATTGTATCAATCGCATCTGCTAGAAAAATGACAGGATGGATAATGAGAACCTTCAAAACTAGGGAGGCCAAGCCCATGATGACACTCTTCAGGTCACTTGTTCTATCTAGGCTGGAATATTGCTGCACTCTAACAGCACCTTTCAAGGCAGGTGAAATTGCCGACCTAGAAAATGTACAGAGAACTTTCACGGCGCGCATAACGGAGATAAAACACCTCAATTACTGGGAGCGCTTGAGGTTTCTAAACCTGTATTCCCTGGAACGCAGGAGGGAGAGATACATGATTATATACACCTGGAAAATCCTAGAGGGACTAGTACCGAACTTGCACACGAAAATCACTCACTACGAAAGCAAAAGACTTGGCAGACGATGCACCATCCCCCCAATGAAAAGCAGGGGTGTCACTAGCACGTTAAGAGACCATACAATAAGTGTCAGGGGCCCGAGACTGTTCAACTGCCTCCCAGCACACATAAGGGGGATTACCAACAGACCCCTGGCAGTCTTCAAGCTGGCACTGGACAAGCACCTAAAGTCAGTTCCTGATCAGCCGGGCTGTGGCTCGTACGTTGGTTTGCGTGCAGCCAGCAGCAACAGCCTGGTTGATCAGGCGCTGATCCACCAGGAGGCCTGGTCACAGACCGGGCCGCGGGGGCGTTGACCCCCGAAACTCTCTCCAGGTAAACTCCAGGTAATATGTGTAGATTATCATACATATCAGCATGTGTAGATTATCATACATAGCAGCATGTGTAGATTATCATACATAGCAGCATGTGTAGATTATCATACATAGCAGCATGTGTAGATTATCATACATAGCAGCATGTGTAGATTATCATACATAGCATCATGTGTAGATTATCATACATAGCAGCATGTGTAGATTATCATACATAGCAGCATGTGTAGATTATCATACATAGCAGCATGTGTAGATTATCATACATAGCAGCATGTGTAGATTATCATACATAGCAGCATGTGTAGATTATCATACATAGCAGCATGTGTAGATTATCATACATAGCAGCATGTGTAGATTATCATACAGATTAGATTTTGCCACCGAAGTGGCTAGTTTATTGTGCACCCCATATCCATCCTGTGGACGGTAGCGCGAGAGCATATGGATACACAAAAGGCCTAGGAACTAGGCCCCAAAGGGTTAACAGGAATACATATGGATTTATATCTTCATATATATAGTTCACTTATCTGTTACAAGCAAATTTAGGAAATTTGCTTAGTATATCTGGTATCTTATTTTCATTAATAAGATATCTTGACATGTCACATAGGTTATTATACTGTCTGTCTCTGTATTCCTCAATAAGTGGACAATTAAGCACATAGTGTTCAAGAGAGTGACCATATGCCTGATCACATAATTTACATTTAGTTTGATCATCATCTGTGTGTCTCCCAAACTGCCAGAAGTACTTGTAACCAAGCCTAAGCCTGGCCACTACAACATCAGTCAGTACTTGTAACCAAGCCTAAGCCTGGCCACTACAACATCAGTCAGTACTTGTAACCAAGCCTAAGCCTGGCCACTACAACATCAGTCAGTCTGTTCACATTGCAAGTTGCTCCATAAACATACTTATCTACGTTCATGTTATCATAGTGGGTTATAGATCTACTCAGGCTTCTAACTGCATTCCTATAACAATCATTTTCATTATTTACTTCTCTCCTAATATTATTCCTAATGCTAGACACAGTTATACCAAAGTTATATTCTACATTCTCCTTCTCGATACTCTTCTTGGCTAACATATCAACTTTATCATGAAGGAGTAATCCAATGTGTGATGGGATCCATAGCAATTGTACATTAATTCCTTTGTCCCTAATTTTTGAGTATCTATACCTGGCTTCCCCAATGAGCATGTTGTTGGAGTCATTATATGAGCCAAGAGCCTTCAATGATGACATAGAATCAGTAATGATGATAGAGTCAAGCTCAGTGTCATAAGTTAGCTTTAGCGCCATTAGGATTGCAAACAATTCAGTTTGCAGTGTAGACGCCCAGTTGTTAATTCTTATGCCTAACTCAACAAATTTATTATCGTTCTTAACTAGGGAGGTGGCAACAAGAGCAGATGCAGCCCTGCCAGAAGACTCCTGTTTAGATCCATCAGTGTATATAACTTGTGATAACTTGTTACTACCAGCTAGGTGAGAAATTTCCTCTTGAGCAGTTGCTCTAACAAGAGATTTAAGGAAGGGATTACTAGCAATGAGCTTCTTGGGAGGGACTTGTAGGTATGTGATATTAAATGAACACATCTTCCATGGAGGGGTGAAATGCTCTTGTTGCCTACAGTGATACAGTTCATGCAGGTTATAAAACTTAATGCAATTGCACGTTTTCACAATCCATTTAGATCTGTGTGTATTTACCTCTAGACACTTGGTAAGATTCACTGTGACAGTGTCTGGTTCGTTTCTCAACATTCTAATACCGAGTACAGTGTTAATTTCAACAATCCTATCACTGATACTAGAAATACCAAGCTCCTTCCTCATGTTAAGAACTTTTGTAGATCTGGGACAGCCAAGAATAATCCTGAGAGCTTCATTTTGCATTAACTCCAAGGGTTGGAGAGAACTTTCTCTAGCTAATATCAACATGGGAGCAGCATAATCAATTAAGGACCTAGCATAGGCTATGTACATCATTCTCACGATTCTCACATTTGCACCATAGTTGGGATTGTAGCCAGCAACAGCTTTGAGAGCATTTAGCCTAGCTTTACATTTCTTGTTTAGTTGTGGTATAGTGGATTTGTTAAAGGGTACATCTACACCAAGATATCTGTAAGTTTTAACGTAGCTAATGATTTCACCCTGCAAATAGATGGGTGGGGGATGTCATTTGCTTGTTAATATCTTAGTTTTAGAGGAAGATATTATGAGGCCTAGTCGATTACAAATTGCTTGAACTTCATTAAGAATGGTATTCATCTTCTTATGCCCTGTTGTATGGATCATGATATCATCAGCATAGCTTATAGCTATATGTTTAGGTGAGGCAGGTAGAGCATTTAGGAGAGCATTAATCAGAATATTAAATAGCATGGGACTAAGAACTCCTCCCTGCGGTGTACCTAAAGACATTTCTTTAGAATCACTTCTGAAGCCTTGGTAAAGGACAGAGGATACTCTATTTGACAGGTATCCTATTATCCAGCAGAGTAAGCTACCACCAATATTCATTTTGGCTAGTTCATGTAGTATAACGGTTCTGTTCGCAATATCAAATGCAGATTTTAGATCAAGAAAAGTGGTAAAACTAGTAGAGGTGTGTGCAGTGAGAAAGGTGGAAATACAGTTCTGCACACTTTTACCTTTCATGAACCCATAGAGGTAGGGGGAAAGTTGATGTCTGATTCTGTAGTACAGTCTGTTAAGCATCATTCTTTCAAAAGTTTTACAAAGACAACTAGTTAAGGAGATCGGCCTAAATGTATCAGGCTGTTGGGGCTTAGGGATAGGCACAATGAGACTATTGGTCCAGGAAGTAGGAAGAACGCCCTCAATGTAACTGAGATTATACAGTGCCAACAAAGGGTTATCAGGCACGTGCCTTAGAGTTCTGAGAATATCATAGGTTATACCATCCTCTCCAGGAGCAGTTGATCGACCTTTGGTTAATGCATTATCTAATTCATACCCGGTAAAGAGGCAATCACTCTCATCAATATTTTGGCTCATAAAATTAATCAGTTTCAACATTTCTTCAGAAGTACTCTCTAATTTTTTTCTAATATGAGATGGAAGGCTTTCATGCCTGGATGTTTTGGACCAGTCATTTATGAGGTCATTTGCTTTTTCAAGAGGAAAGCAATGAGCAACATTGCCAGTCTTTTTCCTGGTTATTTTATTTATACCTTTCCAAGCCAAACTCAAAGGGGTGGACCTATTTAATCCACTAACAAACTGTTCCCATTCCTGTAGCCTAAGTTCTTGCTTTCTATTCCTTGCATTTGTTAGTGCAGCTTGGAACGTTCTGAGCAGGTCTGGGGTTCTACATTCACGGTATGCTTTACCAATCCTCCTAGCTGCATGTGTTAGATTGCGCAGCTGTGGATCATTATAGTATTTACATTGGTTTTTATTGTTATTTATAGTGGAGGATCTTTGTTTCCTATTCCTGCCCACTTGATCTGTGAGAACACTCTCAATAGTGGTAATTAAATCATCATTAAATTTTTGTGTGCCAATGGGCTCGTAATTCTTATACCATTGATCCAAGTGGTTAATAAAGTTGTCTCTGTGTTCTGGTTTGAGAATAAGTTTCCTCCTTCTGTATTTAGCTCCTTGATTGCTGCCCCACTCCACAAAGGGGGCAGTAAAGCAACAGCAAAGAACTACAGACCAATAGCACTAACATCCCATATCATAAAAATCTTTGAAAGGGTCCTAAGAAGCAAGATCACCACCCATCTAGAAACCCATCAGTTACACAACCCAGGGCAACATGGGTTTAGAACAGGTCGCTCCTGTCTGTCTCAACTACTGGATCACTACGACAAGGTCCTAAATGCACTAGAAGACAAAAAGAATGCAGATGTAATATATACAGACTTTGCAAAAGCCTTCGACAAGTGTGACCATGGCGTAATAGCGCACAAAATGCGCGCTAAAGGAACAACAGGAAAAGTCGGTCGATGGATCTATAATTTCCTCACTAACAGAACACAGAGAGTAGTCGTCAACAGAGTAAAGTCCGAGGCAGCTACGGTGAAAAGCTCTGTTCCACAAGGCACAGTACTAGCTCCCATCTTGTTCCTCATCCTCATATCCGACATAGACAAGGATGTCAGCCACAGCACCGTGTCTTCCTTTGCAGATGACACCCGAATCTGCATGACAGTGTCTTCCATTGCAGACACTGCAAGGCTCCATGCGGACATCAACCAAATCTTTCAGTGGGCTGCAGAAAACAATATGAAGTTCAACGATGAGAAATTTCAATTACTCAGATATGGTAAACATGAGGAAATTAAATCTTCATCAGAGTACAAAACAAATTCTGGCCACAAAATAGAGCGAAACACCAACGTCAAAGACCTGGGAGTGATTATGTCGGAGGATCTCACCTTCAAGGACCATAACATTGTATGAATCGCATCTGCTAGAAAAATGACAGGATGGATAATGAGAACCTTCAAAACTAGGGAGGCCAAGCCCATGATGACACTCTTCAGGTCACTTGTTCTATCTAGGCTGGAATATTGCTGCACACTAACAGCACCTTTCAAGGCAGGTGAAATTGCCGACCTAGAAAATGTACAGAGAACTTTCACGGCGCGCATAACGGAGATAAAACACCTCAATTACTGGGAGCGCTTGAGGTTTCTAAACCTGTATTCCCTGGAACGCAGGAGGGAGAGATACATGATTATATACACCTGGAAAATCCTAGAGGGACTAGTACCGAACTTGCACACGAAAATCACTCACTACGAAAGCAAAAGACTTGGCAGACGATGCACCATCCCCCCAATGAAAAGCAGGGGTGTCACTAGCACGTTAAGAGACCATACAATAAGTGTCAGGGGCCCGAGACTGTTCAACTGCCTCCCAGCACACATAAGGGGGATTACCAACAGACCCCTGGCAGTCTTCAAGCTGGCACTGGACAAGCACCTAAAGTCAGTTCCTGATCAGCCGGGCTGTGGCTCGTACGTTGGTTTGCGTGCAGCCAGCAGCAACAGCCTGGTTGATCAGGCGCTGATCCACCAGGAGGCCTGGTCACAGACCGGGCCGCCGGGGCGTTGACCCCCGAAACTCTCTCCAGGTAAACTCCAGGTAAACTCCAGATGTGATCAAGATTGACAGTTGTTAGTCTTGGGAAGTGATCAGATAGAAGATCATCAACTATGACAGAGTCATGCATCGTATATGATGTATTAAATCCAAGACACAGATCTAGTATGCCACCATATATGTGAGTAGGCTCAGTAGTGCCCACAATTCGAACATTATCATGCTCATTTAGCAATCTCACTAGTTTAGTTCCATTGGTGTTTGTTATAGACCCACCAATATTCTTATGTCTGGCATTAAAATCTCCAAGAATGATGGTAGGTTCACTATTGATGCGATCTGGTAAAGCATCAGGTCGAAGCTGGTTCGCTGGGGCATAGAGATTAAAAATGTTTATGGAAAAATCGCCTGCATATACTTTGACACCATGATACTGCATGTTAACTCGACTCTGCAAGGAAAGGAGTGAATGTGGCAAGTTCTTTCTGACATACATCACACAACAGTTGGTTGACCTTAGGTTATAAGCTGCATATCCAGGCAAGTTTGGTGGAGGTGCTCCATCTTTCAATCTACATTCCTGCAAACAGATGACATCAATATTCTTGGTTGCACTAATATGATGTAAGTCAGGCAACCGCTTCCTGATGGAAGCAATGTTCCATGAAAAGATTTGTAATGTATCCATTGTAGTGAGTTATTACAATCTCTTGCTCATAAGATGGTAAAACTATTATGCTTTGACTACAGTGTGCAGACACTTAAGAGCAAATAGCATAGTTTGTACGTCTTTATCTTCAGGACCTTTATTTTTAAGCATTTTTCGGCATCTTGGCAGCCAGTTAAAAGGCAAGTTTTGAAGGCAAGAGTCATGGGCTTCTTTCCCACAAATTGCTGGAAACTGAACGGAGATTGCTGCACTTTTGACATCATCACCATGCTCAAGATCATCATCCTGATTACATATATTTATTAAACTTGTCAGGATCTGTTCAAGATGCTCATTTTTTTTCTGGAAATTTGTTATAATATGAGGAAGGTCAGGCGAATCCAATGCCTCTCCGGAGGATGGCACTTCTGGGTTAGTGCTTCCTTTAACACCTATCACCTTAACAGGTACCATGGTTACATTAGTGTTCTCTGATGGTGCCTGTGGCAAGTCTGTTTCATCATTATTCATTGCAGGTAGGTCCTGTGCATCTGACTCATCTCCAGTTTCCAGGGAGGTTACCTGTGTGGTGTCCGTCTGACTGTTGTAGTTGTGTGTATTGGGAGAAATGACAAACTCATCCCCATATTCAGGTGTTTACCTGGAGTTTACCTGGAGAGAGTTTCGGGGGTCAAGTGTAGCCATAGGTATCTGTAGTGGCAGACCAGTAGTTCCATATGTGCTAGCAGGGATGGCTAGCTCCTCCACAGCTGGTGTGTGTGATGGCATTCTGGTATCACCAGAGGTTAAGATAAGATAAGATAAGATAAGATTTCGTTCGGATTTTTAACCCCGGAGGGTTAGCCACCCAGGATAACCCAAGAAAGTCAGTGCGTCATCGAGGACTGTCTAACTTATTTCCATTGGGGTCCTTAATCTTGTCCCCCAGGATGCCACCCACACCAGTAGACTAACACCCAGGTACCTATTTGCTGCTAGGTGAACAGGACAACAGGTGTAAGGAAACGTGTCGAAATATTTCTACCCGCCGGGAATCGAACCCGGGCCCTCCGTGTGTGAAGCGGGAGCTTTAGCCACCAGCTCTGGCTGTGGTAGACTGGATGGCCTCATCCTCAGTTACCATTAAAGGACTGTTATCAGGTTTACATCGAAGGTTGTTTGGGTTCTGACTGCAGTCCTTGTGGGAAACTGTAACCCCAACTTCTTTACAGTTAATACACTTAAATTTTTGGCTGTCAGGGCCTACTGTGCATTCTCTAGTGGAATGTTTCCCAGCACACTTACCATACCAAGAATGTAGTATTCCACAGTCTACTGCAACATGGCCATAGTGCTGGCATTTGTAACACCTACGTTTAGGGGGTAGGTACACTTCGATGTTTAGGAAACGTAAACCATGCACCCAGATATTCCGGGGGAGGGGCACAGGACCCACCCAACTGGCAATAATTTGGGATTTTCCTTTAAGTCTTTTAGGCTTGATGATATGCTCACTGAGAGTCAGATGGGATGGGTCCATGCAGAGAGGGTATCCAAAGATTATGATACTGACCCATTTTTTAAAGTGGTGAGTGTCTGATGGAGGTCGGAGCAGCTTAATATCCCCATAAGGTGTACTAAGTAGATCATTGATCAGTTCTGCATTCTGTTCCACAAACACAAAGTTGTGTGTGTTTTTCCTAAATTGGATCCTTGACTTAGGATGTTTCTTTACAGCTTCCATTAGCCATGCACACTTAGCAGGCAGCAGGGTGTTGTCATGCACACTTAGCAGGCAGCAGGGTGTTGTCATGCACACTTAGCAGGCAGCAGGGTGTTGTCATGCACACTTAGCAGGCAGCAGGGTGTTGTCATGCACACTTAGCAGGGATCAGGGTGTGGTCATGCACACTTAGCAGGCAGCAGGGTGTTGTTATGCACACTTAGCAGGCATCAGGGTGTTGTCATACACACTTAGCAGGCAGCAGGGTGTTGTCATGCACACTTAGCAGGCAGCAGGGTGTTGTCATGAACACTTAGCAGGCATCAGGGTGTTGTCATGCACACTTAGCAGGCAGCAGGGTGTTGTCATGCACACTTAGCAGGCAGCAGGGTGTTGTCATGAACACTTAGCAGGCATCAGGGTGTTGTCATGCACACTTAGCAGGCAGCAGGGTGTTGTCATGCACACTTAGCAGGCATCAGGGTGTTGTCATGCACACTTAGCAGGCAGCAGGGTGTTGTCATGCACACTTAGCAGGCATCAGGGTGTTGTCATGCACACTTAGCAGGCAGCAGGGTGTTGTCATGCACACTTAGCAGGCATCAGGGTGTTGTCATGCACACTTAGCAGGCAGCAGGGTGTTGTCATGCACACTTAGCAGGCATCAGGGTGTTGTCATGCACACTTAACAGGCATCAGGGTGTTGTCATGCACACTTAGCAGGCATCAGGGTGTTATCATGCACACTTAGCAGGCAGCAGGGTTGTGAAAATTTGTGTGGACTGCCTCCAAGTGAGTCACCTACCCTGGCAAACTCTGTTGACACCGAGCTCTGAGGTGGGTACCTCAGCCTCACAAGTAGCTTATAGGACAGATTTTCACAAGATTTCACAAGATTTTCACAGATCAAATGTTGCAAGAAACTCGCCTGCATGCACGTATAAAGGACTAACTTACTTGGTGTTGCAGCATATATCCTGATCTTCAACTTCCCTAAGCTTAGCCTTAGCCCCTTTGGACTTCCCCTCAGAAACCACGTGCAACCGGGAGCCTTAATTCCTGCAATATTCAATCGTTATTAGTGTCCTGCCTGCACCTCAGAAATTCCTATATCCAAGAGGGTATGTATCCCCTAGTATAACTATGCAGACACGGACACTAGCTTCCAGACTGCCCTGAGACACTGGTACTTACTGGGCATGCACTGCCTGTTGCACACCGGGCCCACAGATCAACTCACTCACAATCTCCCCAGACACTGGCCAGAAATCTACGAGATAAAGTGGAGGTCTTGTCTTACTGTATGGGCCTGACGGAGGTCATCTACGGTACATCGAGGTGCCTCTATCAGATTTCCCCAGGTCTCAAATGTGAAGACACGTGGGGGGCGCCGTCTGCTGATCACGGCACCTGTTGTCCAGTTGGTGTCTGTCTTAAGAAGGACGCTATTGTGTCTTTGAGACCCGCTCCTCGTCATTCAAGCTAGGGCTGCCAGTTCTCCCTAGCTAACTTAACCTAGTGTTTGCCTACATTATCGGCCTATTACTACCTATGTTAAGGTCTTAGGTCTACATTATTATTATCTACAGTTGCCTTAGTAAACCTAATATTAATATACTAACAGTAAAACTACCTACTCCTTCCCTGAAGGGTAAATCTATAAATTAAATAAGCTTACCATCCACGCCACCCCCCGGGGAGAGAAATGTGTTTATGATTGGGGAGAACGCCTTTTGTTTGGGTGAGTTTAAGGGTCACCCAGCTCAGCCGCTCCATTACGGCCATGTCGGATCGGTCCTGTGGAACTTTAGGGACCAAATAAATTTCCACAAGGGTGCTGTCATGCACACTTAGCAGGCATCAGGGTGTTGTCATGCACACTTAGCAGGCATCAGGGTGTTGTCATGCACACTTAGCAGGCAGCAGGGTGTTGTCAGGGAAGTTCAGCTTAACACATTCTTCCTTTGAAGAAAGACTTCTTGCAGCCTCTGTGCACCAAGGACGTTTAGTATCACATTGTCTACGAGTCAAGTGAGTCTGACTACGTCGACGCTCTAGCCCTTTCTCACTTTTTCTCCTTTGTTTATTTTTAAAGGTCTGGAAGCTATCATCATTACCATCACCTGCTGAAATAGGTTCCTCTATGACAGTTGCCATGTTTGCCAGTGATGATATCTCGTGTAAGACTCACAATGTTTGCCAGTGATGATATCTCGTGTAAGACTCACAATGTTTGCCAGTGATGATATCTGGTGTAAGACTCACTATGTTTGCCAGTGATGATATCTGGTGTAAGACTCACAACACAAGAATTCCTCGCTTATCTTTCCCTTACAGCTTATGCAAGAGCAAATATTTACTATTAAGTCAGAAGTCTAAAATAGATCATATGACACAAGTGTTCAAGTTCAATGAACACTTACAATTATACTTAACTCAGGTTACTACTACTTAAACCATACACACCTCACTTAAAATATATTTAGAGACTTCTTGTATGTGTGTTAATAATATGGTACATATAATGGATGGTACAGGCGAGGTCTTACACCTTATTACAAATTACAAAGATGAAGAGAGAGAGAGAGAGAGAGAGAGAGAGAGAGAGAGAGAGAGAGAGAGAGAGAGAGAGAGAGAGAGAGAGAGAGAGAGAGAGAGAGAGAGAGAGAGAGAGAGAGAAAGTAGGTAATATTGAGCATAAAATTAGAATTCTGACATACATCACATTAAACATGAGGTTCAAATGATAACTTCCACTTGAGTTAGTTCAGGCTACTGCCACCTAATGTACCTCACTGAAATAATAATATAACAGACATCATAATGAACGCTGAAGACAACCTCTTACCCCAACCATAGATTGTAAACAGTATTACTAAAAAAAAAAAAAAACAACAACAAAAAAAAAAAAACGGTAACTAGGTAATATTACAGTGACAATGAGATAAATTACTCTGGTCGACTTGCTTGGTCCATCCTGGGTAACTCACACATTACTATGTTATACATGTATGCAAGCGTAAGTGTGCAGCTGTAGATAGATGAACCAGTACCTAAACAATCTTACACACGCGTTACTATGTATGACAAGTGTTACCAAGTACACCAAGTGTACACTTTATCACTTAGAATACACTTGTGTTGATGTAAATATAGGTGAGAGTGGTACACCGCTGGTCGTAATAAACACACTGAACTTCTCAAGGTCACACACTAGGCCCAGCTTCTGGAGTTACCAGCGTTTTAATGTGTTTATTATGTGTCAGTACGTGTCTGCAGTCATTAAATTGGTGTATCAGAAGTTAAACACTACAATCCAGTTGATCAAATAGTCTAAAACAATTTACACAATGTATAACTAGAAGTATAATGATTGCAAATTGTTACTATTACAATTTTAACTAGGCGCTAGACCCACTAGATGAGATGGCAAGGAACATAGATGTTAACAGGCTGACTCTTGCTTAACACAGTTGAAAGGTAACCGAATTACTCAAGTAAGAAAGTATTCATGAAACTGAACATTATGCAGGAGTAAGCTTGTTCACAGTAAAAATACAAAGCATAAGTTACACACTCACACCACAGATGAACATAAGTTACACACTCACACCACAGATGAACATAAGTTACACACTCACACCACAGATGAACACTGCAATTTGAAATATTACTGGGAATTTAGCAGTAAAGTTTCAGTCTGAACGAGAAAATGTATTAGAAAACACAACAATGACACTAGGACAAGCAACTTAATTATGTAACCGTATTTAATAGTTCAGTTACACTGAGCAGAGCATGTATTACACTGATTTATCAAATGTAACGAGTCACTACACTGAAGTACACTCTGAGCCTTTTAAAGTCTTAATACAGGCTTACAAATGACAATTAACTGTTGGGGAAAGCAGCACTTAACACTTCTAGCACACGTATAACAGATGAATGTTCACTCTGTGTACAAGCCAATCACCACAAACTTACTATGTTTATAGGTGAACCTCTGGCATATCCCACTTAAAAAGTCAGTGCTGCAATGCTCGTTAAATTGTTCTTAACTAAGTCACTACAGGAAACACTGGTATGCCAGCAGCACTGTAGAATGTATATGTAGACATGCTGGGGGTCAGGACAGCTGTAACTGCAGGCTGCCTTAGCTTGTTCTGGCTAGCTTGGAATGCTGCTTTCAAGCTTACTTGAGTGTGCTTGCTAAGCCCGTGTCAACCAACTGGATATTTACTTGTAGCAGGTAGGTAGGCACACAGGAGACACATTCGTAAGATGAGTGGAGTGTGGCACAGAGGACTGACACGGGCACTCAAGCACTTATGTGGTCTGGCAAAAACCGCCTCTAGCAAATAGAGGCGAATGGCTGAGTTCCAAATCGAGGAAGGACGGGAGGCAGGCGAGGCGGAGTGAAGGTAGGCTTCCTACAGCCATTTCAAATCAACATGTTTGTGTTTCACTAGGTATATCACTAGTCACAGTTCACACATAAGAGTTCGCTAGACACAGGCAATATGGGTGTAGTGGCCTGTGGGTCGCAGTGCCATTTTCAAGGTCATTCACTGGGCCCAGAGTTGTCTTGAGAGTTACCAACACTGTACTACTCGTTAATTACTACAAACCCGCAGCACTTAATACATCTAGAACACGTGTCTTGGAATGACAGACAAAAATATCTGTTACCACGACTATACACACCATTATCAGCATCACTATAATTATGTATTACCATCACTATACACCCTCCCCAACACTCTGATACTCCCCGACACTGTCCCTAACCAACACTTTGTCCCTCTCTGTGCAGGAAAACGACTCCCAGTGTGGGAAAGATCTCCAGGACAGGAGGGAAAGTCGTGAAAATGGGACAGAAAGTCGCGAAGATGAGAAAAGTTTAAAAGAAGACGACAGTCCGAGCCAAGAAGATAAGATGGTGACAAAAGACGAAGTTCCAGAAAACGAATCTACAAAGTTAGAGCCGGACTGGTTGAGGAACCTGCGCCTGGGACGCAAGACAAGTGAAGGTAGGAGCACGCCTGAACATAAGATGGTGACCAAAGATGAGGTCCCAAAAGACGAATCTACAAAGTTTGAGCCGGACTGGTTGAGGAACCTGCGCCTGGGACGCAAGACAAGTGAAGGTAGGAGCACGCCTGAACATAAGATGGTGACCAAAGATGAGGTCCCAAAAGACGAATCTACAAAGTTTGAGCCGGACTGGTTGAGGAACCTGCGCCTGGGACGCAAGACAAGTGAAGGTAGGAGCACGCCTGAACAGTGCTTTACTTCCCTCTGTGAGCAGGAAGAACCAGACGGGGTAATCACTTCATATAATTCCGACTTCTGCGATGACCATATCCCCAACTACGAAAATTACTGTGACAACCACGTTCCCGAGGATGATCTAGGTGACAACCACGTTCCTGAGGACGATGTAGGTGACAACCACGTTCCTGAGGACGATGTAGGTGACAACCACGTTCCTGATAATGATCTAGGTGACAAACACGTTCCTGAGGACGATGTAGGTGACAACCACGTTCCTGAGGACGATGTAGGTGACAACCACGTTCCTGATAATGATCTAGGTGACAAACACGTTCCTGAGGATGTAGGTGACAACCACGTTACCGACAACGATGACCAAGGTGATTGGCATCTCGTTCGCAAGAAGAAGAAGAACTTCCCTGAGAGGCGCCATGTCACTAACAACAATGCATCTCATGATAATAACTTCCTCCACGTTGACGAAGTCGAATTATACGACGATGATTCATTTAGACGACACAGCAGATCTAGAAAAGGAAGTCATCGTTATTGCGAGGAGTGAAGAGTCTATGGCGAGGACGTGACCACCAGGCTGGTGTGAGGGCACCAAGCTGGTGTATTATTTATGACGAGGACGTGACCACCAGGCTGGTGTGAGGGCACCAAGCTGGTGTATTATTTATGACGAGGACGTGACCACCAAGCTGGTGTATTATTTATGACGAGGACGTGACCACCAGGCTGGTGTATTATTTATAACGAGGACGTGACCACCAGGCTGGTGTGAGGGCACCAAGCTGGTGTATTATTTATGACAAGGACGTGACCACCAAGCTGGTGTATTATTTATGACGAGGACGTGACCACCAGGCTGGTGTATTATTTATGACGAGGACGTGACCACCAGGCTGGTGTGAGGGCACCAAGCTGGTGTATTATTTATGACGAGGACGTGACCACCAGGCTGGTGTGAGGGCACCAAGCTGGTGTATTATTTATGACGAGGACGTGACCACCAAGCTGGTGTATTATTTATGACGAGGACGTGACCACCAGGCTGGTGTATTATTTATGACGAGGACGTGACCACCAGGCTGGTGTATTATTTATTAGCAGGACGTGACCACCAGGCTGGTGTATTATTTATGACCAGGACGTGACCACCAGGCTGGTGTATTATTTATTAGCAGGACGTGACCACCAGGCTGGTGTGTTATTTATTAGCAGGACGTGACCACCAGGCTGGTGTATTATTTATTAGCAGGACCTGACCACCAGGCTGGTGTATTATTTATGACCAGGACCTGACCAACAGGCTGATGTATTATTTATGACCAGGACGTGACCACCAGGCTGGTGTATTATTTATTAGCAGGACGTGACCACCAGGCTGGTGTATTATTTATTAGCAGGACGTGACCACCAGGCTGGTGTATTATTTATGACCAGGACGTGACCACCAGGCTGGTGTATTATTTATTAGCAGGACGTGACCACCAGGCTGGTGTATTATTTATGACCAGGACCTGACCAACAGGCTGATGTATTATTTATGACCAGGACGTGACCACCAGGCTGGTGTATTATTTATTAGCAGGACGTGACCACCAGGCTGGTGTATTATTTATTAGCAGGACGTGACCACCAGGCTGGTGTATTATTTATGACCAGGACGTGACCACCAGGCTGGTGTATTAATTATGACCAGGACGTGACCACCAGGCTGGTGTATTATTTATGACCAGGACGTGACCACCAGGCTGGTGTATTATTTATGACCAGGACGTGACCACCAGGCTGGTGTATTGTTTTTGACGCGGACGTGACCACCAGGCTGGTGGTCACGTCCATCAGTCTGGAGATGTCCTGTCTAAGGGCAATGTGTGGTGTAAATATTATGCAGAAAATTCGGAGTGTGGAAATTAGGAGAAGGTGTGGAGTTAATAAAAGTATTAGTCAGAGGGCTGAAGAGGGGTTGTTGAGGTAATTTGGTCATTTAGAGTGAATGGAACAAAGTCGAATGACATGGAGAGCGTATAAATCCGTAGGAGAAGGAAGGCGGGGTAGGGGTCGTCCTCGAAAAGGTTGGAAGGAAGGGGTAAGGGAGGGTTATCCTGTCTGGCTAACACTCCAGGGAAAAAAATCCGAACGAATCCTATCTAACGAATCCTCTGAGTGCGGTAGAGGGTTCATTACGGCTCAGCTGATGGTGACCCTTAACAACCACAACAACAACAACAACAACAACAAGGTCAGTAACACAGAATTTTTTTTTCTTATTTTCACACATACTTCACGTATTTACACAATATTTTGCAGTTAGTATTGTGTTTTATCAGTCAGGAATTAGAGAAACATTTACGACAACACAAGATAAAGTTATTTTTATTTGGGGAAATGTAAAAAATAGCTTTAAAGACGAGAGTGGGATACTAACATAGCAGGTTAATATACTGGGATACTAACATAGCAGGTTAGTATACTGGGATACTAACATAGCAGGTTAGTATACTGGGATACTAACATAGCAGGTTAGTATACTGGGATACTAACATGGCAGGTTAGTATACTGGGATACTAACATAGCAGGTTAGTATACTGGGATACTAACATAGCAGGTTAATATACTGGGATACTAACATAGCAGGTTAGTATACTGGGATACTAACATAGCAGGTTAGTATACTGGGATACTAACATGGCAGGTTAGTATACTGGGATACTAACATAGCAGGTTAGTATACTGGGATACTAACATAGCAGGTTAGTATACTGGGATACTAACATAGCAGGTTAGTATACTGGGATACTAACATAGGTTAGTATACTGGGATACTAACATAGCAGGTTAGTATACTGGGATACTAACATAGCAGGTTAGTATACTGGGATACTAACATAGCAGGTTAGTATACTGGGATACTAACATAGCAGGTTAGTATACTGGGATACTAACATAGCAGGTTAGTATACTGGGATACTAACATAGCAGGTTAGTATACTGGGATACTAACATAGCAGGTTAGTATACTGGGATACTAACATAGCAGGTTAGTATACTGGGATACTAACATAGGTTAGTATACTGGGATACTAACATAGCAGGTTAGTATACTGGGATACTAACATAGGTTAGTATACTGGGATACTAACATAGCAGGTTAGTATACTGGGATATTAACATAGCAGGTTAGTATACTGGGATACTAACATAGCAGGTTAGTATACTGGGATATTAACATAGGTTAGTATACTGGGATATTAACATAACAGGTTAGTATACTGGGATACTAACATAGCAGGTTAGTATACTGGGATACTAACATAGGTTAGTATACTGGGATACTAACATAGCAGGTTAGTATACTGGGATACTAACATAGGTTAGTATACTGGGATACTAACATAGCAGGTTAGTATACTGGGATACTAACATAGCAGGTTAGTATACTGGGATACTAACATAGCAGGTTAGTATACTGGGATACTAACATAGCAGGTTAGTATACTGGGATACTAACATAGGTTAGTATACTGGGATACTAACATAGCAGGTTAGTATACTGGGATACTAACATAGGTTAGTATACTGGGATACTAACATAGCAGGTTAGTATACTGGGATATTAACATAGCAGGTTAGTATACTGGGATACTAACATAGCAGGTTAGTATACTGGGATATTAACATAGGTTAGTATACTGGGATATTAACATAACAGGTTAGTATACTGGGATATTAACATAACAGGTTAGTATACTGGGATACTAACATAGCAGGTTAGTATACTGGGATACTAACATAGCAGGTTAGTATACTGGGATATTAACATAGCAGGTTAGTATACTGGGATACTAACATAGCAGGTTAGTATACTGGGATACTAACATAGCAGGTTAGTATACTGGGATATTAACATAGCAGGTTAGTATACTGGGATATTAACATAGCAGGTTAGTATACTGGGATACTAACCTAGCAGGTTAGTATACTGGGATATTAACATAGGTTAGTATACTGGGATATTAACATAGCAGGTTAGTATACTGGGATACTAACATAGCAGGTTAGTATACTGGGATACTAACATAGCAGGTTAGTATACTGGGATACTAACATAGGTTAGTATACTGGGATACTAACATAGCAGGTTAGTATACTGGGATACTAACATAGCAGGTTAATATACTGGGATACTAACAGCAGGTTAGTATACTGGGATACTAACATAGCAGGTTAGTATACTGGGATACTAACATAGGTTAGTATACTGGGATACTAACATAGCAGGTTAGTATACTGGGATATTAACACAGCAGGTTAGTATACTGGGATACTAACATGGAAGGTTAGTATATTGGGATACTAACATAGCAGGTTAGTATACTGGGATACTAACATGGAAGGTTAGTATACTGGGATACTAACATAGCAGGTTAGTATACTGGGATACTAACATGGAAGGTTAGTATACTGGGATACTAACATAGCAGGTTAGTATACTGGGATATTAACATAGCAGGTTACTATACTGGGATACTAACATGGAAGGTTAGTATACTGGGATACTAACATAGCAGGTTAGTATACGGGTATACTAACATAGCAGGTTAGTATACTGGGATATTAACATAGGTTACTATACTGGGATACTAACATAGCAGGTTAGTATACTGGGATACTAACATAGCAGGTTAGTATACTGGGATATTAATATAGCAGGTTACTATACTGGGATACTAACATAGCAGGTTAGTATACTGGGATACTAACATAGCAGGTTAGTATACTGGGATACTAACATGGCAGGTTAGTATACTGGGATACTAACATAGCAGGTTAGTATACTGGGATACTAACATAGGTTAGTATACTGGGATACTAACATGGCAGGTTAGTATACTGGGATACTAACATAGCAGGTTAGTATACTGGGATACTAACATAGGTTAGTATACTGGGATACTAACATAGGTTAGTATACTGGGATACTAACATAGCAGGTTAGTATACTGGGATACTAACATAGCAGGTTAGTATACTGGGATACTAACATATCAGGTTAGTATACTGGGATACTAACATGGCAGGTTAGTATACTGGGATACTACCATAGCAGGTTAGTATACTGGGATACTAACATAGGTTAGTATACTGGGATACTAACATAGCAGGTTAGTATACTGGGATACTAACATAGGTTAGTATACTGGGATACTAACATAGCAGGTTAGTATACTGGGATACTAACATAGCAGGTTAGTATACTGGGATACTAACATAGCAGGTTAGTATACTGGGATACTAACATAGCAGGTTACTATACTGGGATACTAACATAGCAGGTTAGTATACTGGGATACTAACATAGCAGGTTAGTATACTGGGATACTAACATGGCAGGTTAGTATACTGGGATACTAACATAGCAGGTTAGTATACTGGGATACTAACATAGGTTAGTATACTGGGATACTAACATAGCAGGTTAGTATACTGGGATACTAACATAGGTTAGTATACTGGGATACTAACATAGCAGGTTAGTATACTGGGATACTAACATAGCAGGTTAGTATACTGGGATACTAACATGGCAGGTTAGTATACTGGGATACTAACATGGCAGGTTGGTATACTGGGATACTAACATGGAAGGTTAGTATACTGGGATACTAACATAGCAGGCTAGTATACTGGGATACTAACGTGGCAGGTTAGTATACTGGGATACTAGCATGGCAGGTTAGTATACTGGGATACTAACATGGCAGGTTAGTATACTGGGATACTGACATAGCAGGTTAGTATACTGGGATACTAACATAGGTTAGTGTACTGGGATACTAACATAGCAGGTTAGTATACTGGGATACTAACATAGCAGGTTAGTATACTGGGATACTAACATAGCAGGTTAGTATACTGGGATACTAACATAGCAGGTTAGTATACTGGGATACTAACATAGCAGGTTAGTATACTGGGATATTAACATAGGTTAGTATACTGGGATACTAACATAGCAGGTTAGTATACTGGGATATTAACATAGCAGGTTAGTATACTGGGATACTAACATAGCAGGTTAGTATACTGGGATACTAACTTGGAAGGTTAGTATACTTGCATACTAACATAGCAGGTTAGTATACTGGGATACTAACATAGCAGGTTAGTATACTGGGTTACTAACATGACAGGTTAGTATACTGGGATACTATCATGGCAGGTTAGTATACTGGGATACTAACATAGCAGGTTAGTATACTGGGATACTAACATAGCAGGTTAGTATACTGGGATACTAACATAGCAGGTTAGTATACTGTGATACTAACATGGTTAGTATCCCATGTTAGTATACTGGGATACTAACTTGGAAGGTTAGTATACTGGGATACTAACATGGAAGGTTAGTATACTGGGATACTAACATGGCAGGTTAGTATACTGGGATACTAACATGGCAGGTTAGTATACTGGGATTCTAACATGACAGGTTAGTATACTGGGATACTAACATGACAGGTTAGTATACTGGGATACTAACATGGAAGGTTAGTATACTGGGATACTAACATGGCTGATTAGTATACTGGGTTATTAACATGGCTGGTTAGTATACTGGGATATTAACATGGCTGTTTAGTATACTGGGATACTAACATAGCAGGTTAGTATACTGGGATATTAACATGGCTGGTTAGTATACTGGGATACTAACATGGCTGGTTAGTATACTGGGATACTAACATGGCTGGTTAATATACTGGGATACTAACATGGCTGGTTAATATACTGGGATACTAACATGACAGCTTAGTATACTGGGATATTAACATGGCTGGTTAGTATACTGGGATACTAACATGGCCTGTTAGTATACTGGGATACTAACAAGACAGGTTAGTATACTGGGATATTAACATGGCTGGTTAGCATACTGGGATACTAACATGGCTGGTTAGTATACTAGGATACTAACATGGCTGGTTAGTATACTAGGATACTAACATGGCTGGTTAGTATACTGAGATACTAACATGACAGGTTGGTATACTGGGATATTAACATGGCTGGTTAATATACTGGGATACTAACATGGCTGGTTAGTATACTGGGATATTAACATGGCTGGTTAGTATACTGGGATACTAACATGGCCGGTTAGTATACTGGGATACTAAGCAGGATACTATTTTTTTTTATTATCACACTGGCCGATTCCCACCAAGGCAGGGTGGCCCGAAAAAGAAAAACTTTCACCATCATTCACTCCATCACTGTCTTGCCAGAAGGGTGCTTTACACTACAGTTTTTAAACTGCAACATTAACACCCCTCCTTCAGAGTGCAGGCACTGTACTTCCCATCTCCAGGACTCAAGTCCGGCCTGCCGGTTTCCCTGAACCTCTTCATAAATGTTACTTTGCTCACACTCCAACAGCACGTCAAGTATTAAAAACCATTTGTCTCCATTCACTCCTATCAAACACGCTCACACATGCCTGCTGGAAGTCCAAGCCCCTCGCACACAAAACCTCCTTTACCCCCTCCCTCCAACCTTTCCTAGGCCGACCCCTACCCCGCCTTCCTTCCACTACAGACTGATACACTCTTGAAGTTATTCTGTTTCGCTCCATTCTCTCCACATGTCCGAACCACCTCAACAACCCTTCCTCAGCCCTCTGGACAACAGTTTTGGTAATCCCGCACCTCCTCCTAACTTCCAAACTACGAATTCTCTGCATTATATTCACACCACACATTGCTCTCAGACATGACATCTCCACTGCCTCCAGCCTTCTCCTCGCTGCAACATTCATCACCCATGCTTCACACCCATATAAGAGCGTTGGTAAAACTATACTCTCATACATTCCCCTCTTTGCCTCCAAGGACAAAGTTCTTTGTCTCCACAGACTCCTAAGTGCACCACTCACCCTTTTCCCCTCATCAGTTCTATGATTCACCTCATCTTTCATAGACCCATCCGCTGACACGTCCACTCCCAAATATCTGAATACATTCACCTCCTCCATACTCTCTCCCTCCAATCTGATATCCAATCTTTCATCACCTAATCTTTTTGTTATCCTCATAACCTTACTCTTTCCTGTATTCACTTTCAATTTTCTTCTTTTGCACACCCTACCAAATTCATCCACCAATCTCTGCAACTTCTCTTCAGAATCTCCCAAGAGCACAGTGTCATCAGCAAAGAGCAACTGTGACAACTCCCACTTTATGTGTGATTCTTTATCTTTTAACTCCACGCCTCTTGCCAAGACCCTCGCATTTACTTCTCTTACAACCCCATCTATAAATATATTAAACAACCACGGTGACATCACACATCCTTGTCTAAGGCCTACTTTTACTTGGAAATAATTTCCCTCTTTCCTACATACTCTAACTTGAGCCTCACTATCCTCGTAAAAACTCTTCACTGCTTTCAGTAACCATTCCTCGTACACCATACACCTGCAACATCTGCCACATTGCCCCCCTATCCACCCTGTCATACGCCTTTTCCAAATCCATAAATGCCACAAAGACCTCTTTAGCCTTATCTAAATACTGTTCACTTATATGTTTCACTGTAAACACCTGGTCCACACACCCCCTACCTTTCCTAAAGCCTCCTTGTTCATCTGCTATCCTATTCTCTGTCTTACTCTTAATTCTTTCAATAATAACTCTACCATACACTTTGCCAGGTATACTCAACAGACTTATCCCCCTATAATTTTTGCACTCTCTTTTATCCCCTTTGCCTTTATACAAAGGAACTATGCATGCTCTCTGCCAATCCCTAGGTACCTTACCCTCTTCCATACATTTATTAAATAATTGCACCAACCACTCCAAAACTATATCCCCACCTGCTTTTAACATTTCTATCTTTATCCCATCAATCCCGGCTGCCTTACCCCCTTTCATTTTACCTACTGCCTCACGAACTTCCCCCACACTCACAACTGGCTCTTCCTCACTCCTACAAGATGTTGTTCCTCCTTGCCCTATACACGAAATCACAGCTTCCCTATCTTCATCAACATTTAACAATTCCTCAAAATATTCCCTCCATCTTCCCAATACAGTGGACCCCCGCATAACGATGGCATCACATAGCGATTATTTCGCATACCGCTTACTTTAATCGCAAAATTTTTGCCGCGCATACCGATTAAAAACCCGCTCACCGATTTTCGTCCGAGACGCGTCCAATGTGTGCCCTCAGCCAGCCTCACATGTGCCGCCCGTGCCATTGTTTACCAGCCAGCCTCCGCGGTAACATCCAAGCATACACTCGGAATATTTTGTATTATTACAGTGTTTTCGGTGCTGTTTCTGGAAAATAAGTGACCATGGGCCCCAAGAAAGCTTCTAGTGCCAACCGTACACCAATAAGGGTGAGAATTCCCATTGAAATGAAGAAAGAGATCATTGATAAGTATGAAAGTGGAGTGCGTATCGCCGACCTAGTCAAGTTGTACAAGAAACCCCAATCAACCATCGCTACTATTGTGGGCACCAGAAAGACAATCAAGGAAGCTGTTCTTGCCAAAGGTTTAACTGTGTTTTCGAAACAAAGATCGCAAGTGATGGAAGATGTTGAGAGACTCTTATTGGTGTGGATAAATGAAAAACAGCTAGCAGGAGATAGCGTCTCTCAAGCGATCATATGTGAAAAGGCTAGGAAGTTGCATGAGGATTTAATTAAAAAAATGCCTGCAACTAGTGATGATGTGAGTGAATTTAAGGCCAGCAAAGGTTGGTTTGAGAGATTTAAGAAGCGTAGTGGCATCCATAGTGTGATAAGGCATGGTGAGGCTGCCAGTTCGGACCACAAAGCGGCTGAAAAATATGTGCAGGAATTCAAGGAGTACATAGAAACTGAAGGACTGAAACCTGAACAAGTGTTTAATTGTGATGAAACAGGCCTGTTCTGGAAGAAAATGCCAAGCAGGACCTACATTACTCAGGAGGAAAAGGCACTCCCAGGACATAAGCCTATGAAAGACAGGCTTACTTTGTTGATGTGTTCCAATGCTACTGGTGATTGCAAAGTGAAGCCTTTATTAGTGTATCACTCTGAAACTCCCAGACCGTTCAGGCAAAAGAATGTCCTCAAGGAGAATTTGTGTGTGCTGTGGAGGGCAAACAGTAAGGCATGGGTCACTAGGGACTTTTTCTATAACTGGTTACACCATGCATTTGCCCCCAATGTGAAAGATTACCTAACTGAAAAGAAATTAGACCTTAAGTGCCTCCTGGTGTTAGACAATGCCCCTGGTCATCCTACAGACGTGGCAGAGCGACTTTATGGGGACATGAGCTTCATTAAGGTGAAGTTTTTGCCTCCTAATACCACTCCTCTCCTGCAGCCCATGGACCAGCAGGTTATTGCAAACTTCAAGAAACTGTACACAAAAGCTCTGTTTGAAAGGTGCTTTGTAATGACCTCAGAAACTCAACTGACTCTAAGAGAGTTTTGGAGAGATCACTTTAATATCCTCAATTGTGTAAACCTTATAGGTAAGGCTTGGGAGGAAGTGACTAAGAGGACCTTGAACTCTGCTTGGAAGAAACTGTGGCCAGAATGTGTAGACAAAAGGGATTTTGAAGGGTTTGAGGCTAACCCTGAGAGGATTATGCCAGTTGAGGAATCCATTGTGGCATTGGGAAAGTCCTTGGGGTTGGAGGTTAGTGGGGAGGATGTGGAAGAGTTGGTGGAGGAGGACAATGAAGAACTAACCACTGATGAGCTGATAGATCAACTTCAAGAGCAAGAGGCCAGACCTGGGGAAACTGGTTCAGAGGAGGGGAGAGAGAAATTGAAGAAGTTGCCTACTACAAAGATAAAGGAAATCTGTGCAAAGTGGCTTGAAGTGCAAACCTTCATGGATGAAAATCACCCTCACACAGCTATTGCAAGCCGTGTTGGCAACCTGTACACTGACAATGTTGTGAAACACTTTAGGGAAGTCATAAAGGAACGAGAGGTACAGGCCACTATGGACAGATATCTTGTGCGAAAGAAGTCCAGTGACTCTGAAGCTGGCCCTAGTGGCATTAAAAGAAGAAGGGAAGTAACCCCAGAAAAAGACTTGCTACCTCAAGTCCTAATGGAAGGGGATTCCCCTTCTAAACAGTAAGAAGATAATGCTCTCCCCTCCTCCCATCCCATCAATCATCACCAGATCTTCAATAAAAGTAAGTGTCATGTAAGTGTGCATGCCTTTTTCAGTTTGTGTGTATTAAAATTAACATTTCATGTGGTAAAAAAAATTTTTTTTCATACTTTTGGGTGTCTTGCACGGATTAATTTTATTTCCATTATTTCTTATGGGGAAAATTCATTCACATAACGATTATTTCGCATAACAATTACCCCTCTTGCACGGATTAAAATCGTTAACCGGGGGTCCACTGTACCTCTAACTCTCCATTTAATAACTCTCCTCTCCTATTTTTAACTGACAAATCCATTTGTTCTCTAGGCTTTCTTAACTTGTTAATCTCACTCCAAAACTTTTTCTTATTTTCAACAAAATTTGTTGATAACATCTCACCCACTCTCTCATTTGCTCTCTTTTTACATTGCTTCACCACTCTCTTAACCTCTCTCTTTTTCTCCATATACTCTTCCCTCCTTGCATCACTTCTACTTTGTAAAAACTTCTCATATGCTAACTTTTTCTCCCTTACTACTCTCTTCACATCATCATTCCACCAATCGCTCCTCTTCCCTCCCGCACCCACTTTCCTGTAACCACAAACTTCTGCTGAACACTCTAACACTACATTTTTAAACCTACCCCATTCCTCTTCGACCCCATTGCCTATGCTCTCATTAGCCCATCTATCCTCCAATAGCTGCTTATATCTTACCCTAACTGCCTCCTCTTTTAGTTTATAAACCTTCACCTCTCTCTTCCCTGATGCTTCTATTCTCCTTGTATCCCATCTACCTTTTACTCTCAGTATAGCTATAACTAAAAAGTGATCTGATATATCTGTGGCCCCTCTATAAACATGTACATCCTGAAGTCTACTCAACAGTCTTTTATCTACCAATACATAATCCAACAAACTACTGTCATTTCGCCCTACATCATATCTTGTATACTTATTTATCCTCTTTTTCTTAAAATATGTATTACCTATAACTAAACCCCTTTCTATACAAAGTTCAATCAAAGGGCTCCCATTATCATTTACACCTGGCACCCCAAACTTACCTACCACACCCTCTCTAAAAGTTTCTCCTACTTTAGCATTCAGGTCCCCTACCACAATTACTCTCTCACTTGGTTCAAAGGCTCCTATACATTCACTTAACATCTCCCAAAATCTCTCTCTCTCCTCTGCATTCCTCTCTTCTCCAGGTGCATACACGCTTATTATGACCCACTTCTCGCATCCAACCTTTACTTTAATCCACATAATTCTTGAATTTACACATTCATATTCTCTTTTCTCCTTCCATAACTGATCATTCAACATTACTGCTACCCCTTCCTTCGCTCTAACTCTCTCCGATAGTCCAGATTTAATCCCATTTATTTCCCCCCACCGAAACTCCCCTACCCCCTTCAGCTTTGTTTTGCTTAGGGCCAGGACATCCAACTTCTTTTCATTCATAACATCAGCAATCATCTGTTTCTTGTCATCCGCACTACATCCATGCACATTTAAGCATCCCAGTTTTATAAAGTTTTTCTTCTTCTCTTTTTTAGTAAATGTCTACAGGAGAAGGGGTTACTAGCCCATTGCTCCCGGCATTTTAGTCGTCTCATACGACACGCATGGCTTACGGAGAAAGATTCTTTTCCACTTCCCCATGGACAATAGAAGAAATAAAGAGGAACAAGAGCTATTTAGAAAAAGGAGAAAAACCTAGATGTATGTATATACAGTGGACCCCCGGTTAACGAACTTTTTTCATTCCAGTAGTATGTTCAGGTGCCAGTACTGACCGAATTTTTTCCCATAAGGAATATTGTGAAGTAGATTAGTCTATTTCAGACCCCCAAACATACACGTACAAACGCACTTACATAAATACACTTACATAATTGGTCGCATTTGGAGGTGATCGTTAAGCGGGGGTCCACTGTATATATGCATGTGCGTGTCTGTGAAGTGTGACCAAAGTGTAAGTAGGAGTAGCAAGATATCCCTGTTATCTAGCGTGTTTATGAGACAGAAAAGGATACTACTGTTTGTCATTTACATACATAAGCGGGGGCGTTGACCCCCGAAACCCTCTTCAGGTATACCAACGGTAAAGATTAATTGATAAATTACGCACAGTGACTCAAGAATTATCTCCGATCGGAATCACTTGACAACTTCTGCTTCCACCGTCACTGTTATTATGCTTTGGTGCCAGTATTAACAAAATTATAAGAGATAACAGGAAATAAGCGATGAGAGGAAATAAGAGATGAGAGGAAATAAAAGATGAGAGGAAATAAGAGATGAGAAGAAATAAGAGATGAGAGGAAATAAGAGATGAGAGGAAATAAGAGATGAGAGGAAATAAGAGATGAGAAGAAATAAGAGATGAGAGGAAATAAGAGATGAGAGGAAATAAGAGATGAGAGGAAATAAGAGATGAGAGGAAATAAGAGATGAGAGGAAATAAGAGATGAGAGGAAATAAGAGATGAGAGGAAATAAGAGATGAGAAGAAATAAGAGATGAGAGGAAATAAGAGATGAGAGGAAATAAGAGATGAGAGGAAATAAGAGATTAAGAGATGAGAGGAAATAAGAGATGAGAGGAAATAAGAGATGAGAGGAAATAAGAGATTAAGAGATAAGAGGAAATAAGAGATGAGTGGAAAAAAGAGAAGAGAAGAAATAAGAGATGAGTGGAAATAAGAGATGAGAGGAAATAAGAACAAGAACTAGTAAGACAATAGAAGAAAACCCAGAGGGGTGTGTATGTATGTTTGTACATGTATGTACTCATCTATTTATGGTTGCAGGGGTCGAGATTCAGCTCCTGGCCCTGCCTCTTCACTGGCTGCTACTAGGTTCTCTCTCAACTTGCTCCATGAAGTTTGTCATACCTCTTCTTAGAACTATGTATGGTTCCTGACTCCACTACGTCACTTCCCAGACTATTGCACTTCCTGACAACTCTGTGACTGAAGAAATATTTCCTAACATCCCTGTGATTCATCTGAGTCTTCAACTTGCAACTGTGACACCTTGTTGCTGTGTCACATTTCTGGAACATCCTGTCTCTGTCCACCTTATCTATTCCTTGCAATATTTTGTATGTCATTGTCATGTCTCCCCTAAGTGTAAGTAGAAGTAGCAAGACGTACCTGAAACCTTGCATGTTTATGAGACAGGAAAGAGACGCCAGCAATCCTTTTTTTTTTTCATAATATCTTTATCTTGGTTTCAGGATGTCCGATCCAGCCGAACTTAAATTTCCTCCGCCTCAGTGCGAAGTGTTTGTTTTTGGGGATTGGACCCTGAAGGTGACGAAGAGTCATATAATGGGATCACAGTGTGAGTTACCGTCACTGTGCACGGAGGACACGGAAGTGGACAAGCTGTGTAATTTGTGCCGGTAAGACTCCGCACTTCTGTAGTTTGCCTCAGTTTGCGTCAGTACTTGTGTAACCTTAGTAGGTAAGTGTCAGCACGTGCGTAAGATGCTCCTTAATTTGTGCAGTACAGTCAATTTTCATTTATAGTTCAGTATTAATAACAAAAACGGCACAATACCGTGACTGGAACGATACACAAATAACCCGCACATAAAAGAGAGAAGCTTACGACGACATTTCGGTCCGACTTGGACCATTTACAAAGTCACGGGTTATTTGTGCATAGTTCAGTATTTCTTGCATAGTGTAAATTTCCTTAGGATAACCCCCAAAAAAATCAGTCAAAGTGACTTATTTCCATTGGGATTTTGAGAAGAGAAAGGTAGCTCCAATTTCTTGGACCAGAAACCCTTCACCAGCATTCTAGGTAAGTCATTCAAGGCTAAGGAGAAATTACACTTGAAAAAGCACCGCCTGCTCACAGACCGAGCCGCAGGGGCATGTATCCCTGAAAGTCTCTCCAGGTATTTCCAAGTATAATTGAATAACATGTACACTATGAAGACCCTTTCACACAGCATTCAGTTTTAGATGCTCTTTTTCAATCACATTTTCAAAAATATAATAATAATAATAATTTTATTTCAGCATGATACAATGTTTGTACAAAGGTGAGTGACATTTGGGTGTACATGCAGAAAGCCTCTATATATGCACAGCATTACAGGCAAACATGGCACCTGTACAGTGGGGCATATTATAACAAACACGAATATTTGCATAAACAGTTTTCCCAATAAAATTGAAAATATTAAAACGTTGAAAAAGATCCTATGGAGGAACCGCCTGTAGGACAGCCACCGACAAGGACTAAGAAGGAGGACTTCACTCCTTCCACCTCTTCTCAGTAATTCTCTCCTCTGCCTCCTGTCATGCATCATCACAAACACTAAGCTAGGATAAACTATTGTATTTTTTATACCAATTTATTATTTTTTATTACAAGTATTACTGATATTCTTTCAGGAGTTTAAATGCACATTTATGCACTTTTTTGCAGTTTTATATTATATTTTTCATTGTTAAGTTTTTGTACAGTCGTACCTTGACTTACGAGTGCCCCAACTTACGAGTTTTCGAGTTACGAGCCGTTGCTCGGTCAGTTTTTTGCTTTGAGTTGCAAGCCAAAATCCGAGCTATGAGTGAGCTTCAGATATGCCGCCACTAATTGGTGGCATATTGGTGTATCTGAAGTCAAATCTAACTCTGTACCCAGAGGAATGTCAGGTACTTCGTCCCATCCCACATGCTCTTCCAAGACATAACTGGAAGGATAATACGGTGGACCCTCAACTAACGATATTATTTCATTTCAGACGTCTGTTCGGGTGCTGTTACCGACCGAATTTATTCCCATAAGGAATATTGTGAAATAGATTAGTCTGTTTCAGACCCCCAAAAATTCACGTACAAAAGCACTTACAAAAATACACTTACATAACTGGTCGAGTTGGGAGCTGATCGTTAGTCGAGGGTCCACTGTACTCCCACACTAATCCCAGATTGTAGTGAGGCACCTCGTCCCTTGTTTGGTTCTCGTATAAACTGGGGGAAGAGGTAACCTCCATTTCAACATAGAGTTTTTCCGGAAACATTAAGGTGGGTCGAGTACTGGTAGTTGTGGGTGGAGTAGTGATGGTGGTGGGTGGAGTAGTGATGGTGGTGGGTGGAGTAGTCATGGTGGTCGGTGGAGTAGTGATAGTGGTGGGTGGAGTACTGATAGTGGTGGGTGGCGTAGTCATGGTGGTCGGTGGAGTACGGATAGTGGTGGGCGGAGTACTGATAGTGGGGGTGGAGTACTGATACTGGTGGGAGGAGTAGTGATGGTGGTGGGTGGAGTAATGATGGTGGTGGATGGAGTAGTGATAATGGTGGGTGGAGTTGTGAGGGTGGTGGGTGTAGAAGAGATGGTGGTGGATGGAGTAGTGAAGGTTGTGGGTGGAATAGAGATGGTGGTGGGTGGAGAAGTGAGGGTGGTGGATGGAGTAGTGATAATGGTGGGAGGAGTAGATATGGTGGTGGGTATAGTGAGGGTGGTGGGTGTAGTAGAGATAGTGGTGGGTGTAGTAGAGATAGTGGTGGGCAGAGCAGTGAAGGTGGTGGGTGGAGTATACAGTATTTCTTATTTATAAATACATTTTTTCTTATTTAACCCTTTGAGGGTTTTGGTCGTACTAGTACGTCTTACGTGTAGGGGTTTTTGACGTACTAGTACTCATAAATTCTAGCGGCCTCAAATCTAGTGGGAGAAAGCTGGTAGGCCTTCATATGAAAGAATGGGTCTATGTGGTCAGTGTGCACAGTCTAAAAAAAATCCTGCAGCACACAGTGCATAATGAGAAAAAAAAAACTTTGACCATTTTTTTTTAATAAATCAGCGACTTTGCAGTGTATTTTCGTATGGTATTTATTGTTGTATTCTAGTTTTCTTGGTCTCATTTTATAGAATGGAAGACATATTACAGAAATTGAGATGATTTTGACTGGTTTTACAATGAAAGGTGCCTTGAAATTGAGCTCAAAGTAGCAGAAATGTTCGATTTTTACCAAACTTCAAAAGTAAACAAATCGTGCCAAGCGTGCAATACACGTCAACTGGTGAGTCTAATATTCTTTCACAAGTGCACCAATAATATTTATACCATTTTTTACACTAATGCAGTAGTCTGCATAACAGTAAATCTTATATTTTTTGTGAAAATAAAAATTCAAAGTGGAAAGCAAAAGAATATAAGAGGGGTCTTGAGACGTGACTAATGACTAGAGGAAATGTCATTTTAGTGCCAGGAATGTCTTTCTTGTTTATTCTGGACCCTATTCGGAAATTGGCATCTTTTGAAATTTGTGTGAAATTGGCAAAATTGCTAAATTCTGACCACTGTACTGGATAGTTGAGTTTCATAAATGGGTGGTTTCTTGCACCCATTCAATAGAAAAAATGGAGTTCTAGCGAAATATTCATGTTTTTTGTCGACTAGTACAGTGAAATTGGCCGAAAATGGGGCTCAAAGTGGGCAAAATCGCCGATACGTAAACATCGCCGAGACCGCTAACTTTGCGAGAGCATAATTCCGTAAGTTTTCTATCAAATTTCAAACTTTTGGTGTCTTTATGATCGGGAAAAGATTCTCTATCTTTTCATAAGAGAAAATAATTTTTTTTTTTTTTAAATTTGGCCGACCCTGAGAACGAGTTTCGGAGAGGGCCTGTCGACCCTCAAAGGGTTAAAAGCCCATAAGAAATTGGGGTGGTTTTTTTGGGGCTGGAACGAATTAATGGCATTTCAATTAATTTCATTTAGGAAAGTTGTTTTGATATACGAGCAAATTGAGTTACGAGCTTGGTCATGGAACAAATTAAACTCGTAAGTCAAGGTACCACTGTATTTGGGAACCTGGGACAGATTACCCCTTTAATGAATGAATGCTGTAATGAATGAATGCTGTAATGAATGAACGCTATAATAAACGAACGCTATAATGAATGCTATAATGAACAAACGACATAATAAATTAAGACTATAATGAATGAATGCTATAATGAACGAGCACTATAATGAACGAACGCTATAATGAACAAACAATATAATGAACAAACGCAATAATGAACAAATTCTTTAACAAATGAATGCTATAACGAACGTTGTAATGAACAAACACTATAATGAACAAATGCTATAAGACTGAATGCTATAATGAACTCTATAACAAATGAGGTTCTAGAACCAATTAGATTCATTATAGCATATGGCACTGCACTAATTCGATCAGGTCATTAACACGTATTATCCGTTCACCGAGCACTAAGTAGATAAAACTAAAATTAAGATATTTTTTATTAAAAATGCATTAGTTATGAGTGAAGGGTTCTAATTTTATGAATTTTAATAAACTTTTCAGTTCGTTTAAAAAAATTAGAAGTCGAAGACAAAGATTGATTGTCTACATGTACAAGCAAATGTCCCCCATAACTGTACAAACATCATGTGGAAATATCTTCGATTTTGACTTTTTGACTGACTTTTTTGACTGCCTTTTTGACTTTGACTTATTTTTACTAACTTTTTGATTTTGACTGATTTTTTTGACTGACTTTTTGACTTTGACTTATTTTTACTAACTTTTTGATTTTGACTTTTTTACTGATTTTTTTTTATTTGACTTTTTACTGACATTTTGCCTTTGACTTTTTAACTTTGAATTTTTAACTTAAAATGTTAACCACAAGAGTCGTCCACCTTGACTACCTGACATCAGTATTAACATTAAATATGATTGTAATCAACTAAACCAATTGTCTAGTTATAAGTAGTTACTACGTACTATCATCTTGTCTAGTTATAAGCAGTTACTACGTACTATCATCTTGTCTAGTTATAAGTAGTTACTATGTACTATTATCTTGTCTAGTTATAAGCAGTTACTACGTACTATCATCTTGTCTAGTTATAAGTAGTTACTACGTACTATCATCTTGTCTAGTTATAA
Source organism: Cherax quadricarinatus (assembly GCF_038502225.1). NCBI lineage: Eukaryota > Metazoa > Arthropoda > Malacostraca > Decapoda > Parastacidae > Cherax > Cherax quadricarinatus. The sequence goes on along the minus strand of NC_091380.1, from coordinate 10,570,582 downwards.
GTAGTTACTACGTACTATCATCTTGTCTAGTTATAAGTAGTTACTACGTACTATCATCTTGTCTAGTTATAAGTAGTTACTACGTACTATCATCTTGTCTAGTTATAAGTAGTTACTACGTACTATCATCTTGTCTAGTTATAAGTAGTTACTACGTACTATCATCTTGTCTAGTTATAAGTAGTTACTACGTACTATCATCTTGTCTAGTTATAAGTAGTTACTACGTACTATCATCTTGTCTAGTTATAAGTAGTTACTACGTACTATCATCTTGTCTAGTTATAAGTAGTTACTACGTACTATCATCTTGTCTAGTTATAAGTAGTTACTACGTACTATCATCTTGTCTAGTTATAAGTAGTTAATATGTACTATCATCTTGTCTAGTTATAAGTAGTTACTATGTACTATTATCTTGTCTAGTTATAAGCAGTTACTACGTACTATCATCTTGTCTAGTTATAAGTAGTTACTACGTACTATCATCTTGTCTAGTTATAAGTAGTTACTACGTACTATCATCTTGTCTAGTTATAAGTAGTTACTATGTACTATCATCTTGTCTAGTTATAAGTAGTTAATATGTACTATTATCTTGTCTAGTTATAAGTAGTTACTACGTACTATCATCTTGTCTAGTTATAAGTAGTTACTATGTACTATCATCTTGTCTAGTTATAAGTAGTTAATATGTACTATTATCTTGTCTAGTTATAAGTAGTTACTACGTACTATCATCTTGTCTAGTTATAAGTAGTTACTACGTACTATCAACTTGTCTAGTTATAAGTAGTTACTACGTACTATCAACTTGTCTAGTTATAAGTAGTTACTATGTTTTAGGATTGGTCTGCCTGAAATGCCCCGGTATGATAGTGGTTTTCTTTCTACTTAGTAAACCAAAATTGTAATTACGTATTGTAACCTTTACTTATACCCAGGTTCTTGTTTCTATGTATATGTTGGTGTGTGCAGGTGTGTATTTTGTGCTGTGTGTGTGTGCAGGTATGTGTATTGTGCTGGTGTGTGCAGGTGTGTATTTTGTGCTGTGTGTGTGTGCAGGTATGTGTATTGTGCTGGTGTGTGCAGGTGTGTATTTTGTGCTGTGTGTGTGTGCAGGTGTGTATTTTGTGCTATGTGTGTGTGTGCAGGTATGTGTATTGTGCTGGTGTGTGCAGGTGTGTATTTTGTGCTATGTGTGTGTGCAGGTATGTGTATTGTGCTGGTGTGTGCAGGTGTGTATTTTGTGCTGTGTGTGTGTGCAGGTGTGTATTTTGTGCTATGTGTGTGTGTGCAGGTATGTGTATTGTGCTGGTGTGTGCAGGTGTGTATTTTGTGCTATGTGTGTGTGCAGGTATGTGTATTGTGCTGGTGTGTGCAGGTGTGTATTTTGTGCTATGTGTGTGTGCAGGTGTGTGTATTGTGCTGGTGTGTGCAGGTGTGTATATCATGCTGGTGTGTGCAGGTGTGTATATCATGCTGGTGTGTACAGGTGTGTATATTGTGCTAGTATGTGCAGGTGTGTATTTTGTGCTATGTGTGTGTGCAGGTATGTGTATTGTGCTGGTGTGTGCAGGTGTGTATGTCATGCTGGTGTGTGCAGGTGTGTATATCATGCTGGTGTGTGCAGGTGTGTATGTCATGCTGGTGTGTGCAGGTGTGTATATCATGCTGGTGTGTGCAGGTGTGTATATCATGCTGGTGTGTGCAGATGTATATATCATGCTGGTGTGTGCAGGTGTGTATATCATGCTGGTGTGTGCAGGGGTGTATATCATGCTGGTGTGTGCAGGTGTGTATGTCATGCTGGTGTGTGCAGGTGTGTATATCATGCTGGTGTGTGCAGATGTATATATCATGCTGGTGTGTGCAGGTGTGTATGTCATGCTGGTGTGTGCAGGGGTGTATATCATGCTGGTGTGTGCAGGTGTGTATGTCATGCTGGTGTGTGCAGGTGTGTATGTCATGCTGGTGTGTGCAGGTGTGTATATCATGCTGGTGTGTGCAGGTGTGTATGTCATGCTGGTGTGTGCAGGTGTGTATGTCATGCTGGTGTGTGCAGGTGTGTATATCATGCTGGTGTGTGCAGGTGTGTATATCATGCTGGTGTGTGCAGGTGTGTATATCATGCTGGTGTGTGCAGGTGTGTATATCATGCTGGTGTGTGCAGGTGTGTATATCATGCTGGTGTGTGCAGGTGTGTATGTCATGCTGGTGTGTGCAGGTGTGTATATTATGCTGGTGTGTGCAGGTGTGTATGTCATGCTGGTGTGTGCAGGTGTGTATGTCATGCTGGTGTCTGCAGGTGTGTATATCATGCTGGTGTGTGCAGGTGTGTATATCATGCTGGTGTGTGCAGGTGTGTATGTCATGCTGGTGTGTGCAGGCGTGTATATCATGCTGGTGTGTGCAGGTGTGTATATCATGCTGGTGTGTGCAGGTGTGTATGTCATGCTGGTGTGTGCAGGTGTGTATGTCATGCTGGTGTGTGCAGGTGTATTGTCTCGTATCTTTAAGTTCATAATCTAATGGACCATTTTTAATAGTATTAAGGTTCTGTATAGAACTTAATTTTTTATAATTTAGAGGAGTTCCCATTAACTCATCTCCTTGTGACTTCAACCGGTTTAATTGCATCTGGTTTACCCTCCAGATACGAGAGATTATTAACCCTTCCATCTCTGCCGGATATGGTGTTCGCCAACAATTCTCTCCGGATTGAACACAAGTGTGGGGGCAGCATCACGTTCAGTGCCCTCGATGCTCTCCGGTGCGTCAACGACCGAGAGGACACATTGCAAGTGGCTCATGCACAGGTCTGGAAAGAGGCTAGGTAAGGATACACTAGGCAAATAACCTGCACATATGAGAAAAAACTAATAACCTCTTCGAAAGTTTCTTTCTCGTATGTGTTTTTCTTGTATATTATTCCAGTTATACACAATATACAAATACCCTGAGGCCTGGTCACAGACCAGGCCGCGGGGGCATTGACCCCCGGAACTCTCTCCAGGTAATAGGAGAGAAAAGCTTATTGTGACATTTTTGGTCCAAGTTGGGCATTTACAAGTCACACTAACACATGAAGGTGAGGGAGCCAGTATGTATTGGAGAAGGGTATTGTGCCTTTTATTCTTCTCTAGGTAAGGAGTTATGATGTAGTATCTTTGTGAAGGATTTATCAGATAACTAAATAAAAAAAATTACAGTGGACCCCCGCTTAACGATCAGCTCCCAATGCGACCAATTATGTAAGTGTATTTATGTAAGTGCGTTTGTACGTGTATGTTTGGGGGTCTGAAATGGACTAATCTACTTCACAATATTTCTTATGGGAACAAATTCAGTCAGTACTGGCACCTGAACATACTTCTGGAATGAAAAAATATCGTTAACCGGGGGTCCACTGTATTTGCTTTATTCTGTCTTAGTTTTTGTTGAGAATTCATTTTATTATAATCCGATATATCATTATTGTTTCAGTTCCCATGTTTCAAAAGTGAGGAATAACTTTCTTGAAAATTCAAAATTTGTATTTGTATGTAAAGTTTACAGTGTGAGGTTTATATATTACAAAATATAAAGTACAAAGAAAGCCACTAGCATACCTAGGCATGTCGGGCAGACTAATCCTAATTCTTACTCTATATTTATTTATTTATTTATTTATTTATTTAATAATTTGAACGTACATACAGAGGTACATAAAAAATACAGGTAAGAGCAGCATGCCAAAGCCACTTATATACATAGCATTACGGGCTGGCTTAAAATTAACTTAAGATTAACTAAGCAATGATGAAATCAGTGATAATACATTATTGTAAACAGATAACTATAAAGCACAAATGAGTATTACAAAGACAGGTCATATGGTTGCATGCATTGCTGTACATTCAGTCGAATGAAGGATTCTGTTAGGTAGTGCATTTAAAAAAATAATAAAGTTAGATTGGGTTTTAGGTTTAACATTTATGTGATATAATTGTGAGAAACATTTAAGATATACAATTTATAAGGTTCAGTTATTCAGTATTTATTTGGTTTTGAGTGAGTAAGTGATCTTTGAGAAGAGACTTGAATTTATAAACAGGTAGTGTTTCTTTTATATTTACAGGTAATGAATTCCAGATTTTAGGGCCTTTTATGTGCATTGAGTTTTTGCATAGTGTGAGATGGACACGAGGAACATCAAAGAGTGATCTGTGCCTTGTGTTATGGTCATGTGTTCTGTTGAGGTTGGTAAGATGTTTGAGGGGAGGGTTAATATCAGAGTTAAGTGTTCTATGTATGTAATAGGTGCAATAATAAGCATGGATGTTTTGTATGGTGAGTAGGTTGAGTGTTTTGAATATTGGTGGAGTGTGCTGCCTGTAGTGGGAATTTGTTATTCTGACTGCAGCCTTTTGTTGGGTAATTAGTGGTTATAGATTGGTTATAGATTGCTACATTCTAATACTAACCCGTAAACGGTCCAAGCAGATCTACGTTCACATGTGTAGTGCTACAAAAGCAGATCTACGTTTTTTTTACATATTTTCAAATATAACAAAAAAAAAAGTAGATCAAAGTTTTTTTACACATTTTCAAATGTAAAAAACAAAAAGAAGATCTACTTTTTTTACATACTTTCAAATGTTGAAAAAACGTATATATATGTTTGGACCATTTACGGGCTAATTGATAAATGGATCACCCATTTCAAGACACACACAGGACAAATTTCTAGGTCTCCACCTTGACTGCAGTCTCAAATTCCAGACCCACATACAGCAAATATCCAAGAAAGTCTCCAAAACAGTAGGCATCCTTTCAAAGATATAGTGCTATGTACCCCAAATGGCTCCTCTTGCTCTGTACTGCTCTCTCATTTACCCTTACCTCACCTATGGTATTTCTGCATGGGGCTCAACCACAACAAATCATCCTAAGCCTTTAATATTTTATTTTATTAGCACACTGGCCAATTCCCACCAAGGCAGGGTGGCCTGAAAAAGAAAAACTTTCACCATCATTCACTCCATCACTGTGTTGCCAGAAGGGTGCTTTACACTACAGTTTTTAAACTGCAACATTAACACCCCTCCTTCAGCCTTTAATAACCCAACAAAAAGCTGCAGTGCGATTGATTACCAACTCCTGCACTAAACACACTGTACCACTTTTTAAGAGCCTTATCTTGCTTAATATACATAACATCCACACTTATTATTGTGCCTACTACACACACACAGTATTATACTCAAATATTAACCCTCTCAGACTCCTCCTTGATAACCACAACAGAAGACACAGGCATAACACAATCAGCTCAAGCCGTACGCCTGCCATCTCTAGTTTGTATTAGCTGTATGTCGGGATGAGATACGTTAGCATTGCCGAGCTCTCAGTAGTACCAGTTTCTAGTAACCAGTTACCAGTAATCAGTTACCAGTAGTATGACTTACTACCAACCGTCTGTGTGAATCACTTGTTGTTATTCACTGTTGCTACTGACTAAAGCATGTTTTTGAATGCCGCTCACCCCTAAGCATCATTCGTGAGTCAGTCTTAAGATAGAGAGCAGAGAGGCAGGGCGGGCCTGGTGCTTCCCATATATTCCGTTATAATTATACTCCATTATTGTCTATGTGACTTTTCTTTACCCAGTCCATGTTTCGAACCTCCCACATGACACTAAAAGGCCCCTGCCTGCAAATCAATTTAAGGTCCTACTTAGAAACCACCTTACCACCCAAAATTAACCTGGCAAACACTATACTTAATACCTACCAGTTGCTCAAAAGCTACTCAAAAAACTTCTAAATAATTTAAGACTGCTCATCTATTTGATCATTAACTTCAAATTTAAAATTGTTTCAATTTCATTACTGTATATTGTGCTGAGGAGTGCTGAACCATTTACTCATTACTTCAAAACTGCAATGGAACCCAGGTTATAGGCCATCGTGGAAATCAGCCAGTTCGGAAGTTGAGAACTTTTATCGGTGAAATTTTGCTCTGGATATCAGCCATGCTCTCGGATATAGGCCATATGAGACACGTCACCACCAACCAGTGACGCTCTTCCTCACGTGTATCACACTCAGTCTGTGCATCTCTCTCGTTGGATTAGGAATACTTCACGGCTTCATCCATTGTTTCTGGTGTTTTTTTTGTTGATTGCAACTGTGAAATAAGCAACCATGGGGCCAAAGAAAGTTCAGAGTGCCAGCCCTTTGGTAAAGAAGGTGAGAAACACAATAGAATTCAAGAAAGAGTTACAGCAAAATGTGATAGTGGCTTACATGCGTCAGACCTCGCCAGGACGTATGGCAAATCGACATCAACAATCAATTTCATCCTGTTGAAGAAAGCAGAAATCAAGGAAGCTGATGTGAAGGAGGCAAATATGCTAACAAAACAGAGGTCACAAACAGTTGAGGATGTGGAGAAGTTGTTGTGGATCAACGAGAAACAATTAGCGGGAGAGTGTTTTGGAGGGTAGTATAATTTGCAAGAAGGCAAGGCAGTTGCATGCAGATCTTGTTAACAAAATGCCAGGAATGAGCGCTGCTGTTAGTGAATTTAAGGCCAGCAGAGGCTGGTTCGACAGATTCAAGAAGCATAGTGGCATACACAGTGTTGTAAGGCATGGTGAGGCTGCAAATTCTGACAAACATGAGGCCGAAGCATTCATTCATGAATTTAAGAGGTATGAAGAGGCTGAAGAATTCCTCCCCCAGCAAGTGTTCAATTGTGATACTGTAATACTGTACTTTTTATAAACTATTTCAAAACTGCAATTATTCTCTACTGAACTTCTCTACTAGACTTATTAAAGCCATATAGCATGACCTAATAGAATACTCAGTTCTCTTGTATTCATTGTTATTCATCTAATGACCATATGAACTGTTATTGCCTAGTTAGTCTTAAGTTAATTTTAAGTTTGCCCAAAATGCTCTGCATACAAAGGGGCTTTTGGCATGTACACCCAACTATTATATTCCTTTGTACAAACATGTATCATGTCAAAATAAACTATTTTTTTTTTCAACAAACCGTCCGTATCCTACCAAGGCGGGGTGGCTCCCCCAAACAAATGAAAGTTTCTCTTTTTAAATTTAGTAATTTATACAGGAGAAGGGGTTACTAGGCCCTTGCTCCCGGCATAAAATGAACTATTATTATTATTATTATTATTATTATTATTATTATTATTATTATTATTATAATTAAGTCACATTATTACAAAAGTTAGGTAATCAGGAATTTTATGATAAGATTTATAATAGTGAGGTATCAAAAAACAATAGTATTACAATTGGTGTAATTTAGTAATGGGAATGGTTTTATCTTGGTATGCTACAATGATTTCAAAAAGCTGAAAGCAGAGAATATTTTACAAACTACGATATAAGAACATAAGAACGAAGGAACACTGCAGAAGGCCTATTGGCCCATGCGAGGCAGGTCCAAGTCTCCTACTGGCTTAAGCCAATGCACCCAATCTAGTCAGGTCAGGTCACATTGACTTAAGGGAGGAACACGGCAACCGACCTGGTAGCACAAGCTATCAGGTCTAACTCACACCCACCCACATCTACTCATGTATTTATCCAACCTATTTTTAAAGCTACACAACGTTCTGGCCTATATAACGGTACTTGGGAGTTTGTTCCACTCATCCACAACTCTATTACCAAACCAGTACTTTCCTATATCCTTCCTGAATCTGAATTTTTCCAACTTAAAACCATTGCTGCGAGTCCTGTCTAGGCTACATATTTTCAGCACACTATTTACATCCCCTTTATTTATTCCTGTCTTCCACTTATACACCTCAATCATATCCCCCCTAATTCTACGTCTTTCTAGAGAGTGCAGTTTCAGGGCCCTTAGTCTATCCTCATAGGGAAGGTTTCTGATACATGGGATCAACTTTGTCATCCTCCTTTGTACATTTTCCAGAGAATTTATATCCATTCTGTAATACGGTGACCAAAACTGTGCAGCATAATCTAAATGAGGCCTAACCAAGGATGTATAGAGCTGAAGAACAACCTGAGGACTCCTATTATTTATGCTTCTTGATATGAAGCCAAGGATTCTATTAGCTTTATTGCGAACACTTATGCACTGTTGTCTTGGTTTCAGATTACTGCTAACCAGAACTCCTAAATCTTTTTCGCAATCCGTAATATTAAGATCTACATTATTTAGTTTATATGTGGCATGGTTATTGTCCTGTCCAACATTTAGAACTTTGCATTTGTCTGTATTAAACTGCATCTGCCACTTCTCCGACCACTGCATCAGTCTATTCAAATCTTCCTGGAGTGCTCGAATGTCCTCGTCAGAATGAATTCGACGGCCTATTTTGGTGTCATCGGCAAACTTGCCGATGTCGCTCTTTATGCCCTCATCTATGTCGTTTATGTAGATTGTGAACAGCAGGGGGCCCAACACTGACCCCTGTGGAACACCGCTCGTGACGCTTCCCCACTCTGATTTCTCCCCATTTATGCAAACTCTCTGCTGCCTATCCAGGAAAAAATTTCTCCTCCTATTCCATGTGCTTTAATTTTCCTCAATAGTCTCTGATGTGGGACCCTGTCAAAAGCCTTACTGAAGTCCATATACACAATATCATATTCATTACCATGATCTACCTCCTCAAATACCTTAGTGAAAAAAGTTAATAAATTCGTAAGGCAGGAACGCCCCTTTGTAAAACCATGCTGAGATTCGTTGATTAATTTATGCTTTTCAAGGTGGCTACGAACTGCCTCGGCAATTATTGATTCCATAAATTTTCCCACTATGGAGGTTAGGCTTATTGGTCTATAGTTCGAAGCTAAGGACCTGTCACCTGTTTTGAAAATAGGTATCACATTTGCCATTTTCCACTTATCTGGCACCATGCCAGTTTGTAGTGATATGTTGAAAAGATTAGCCAAAGGTGTGCTAAGCTCCTCTTTACATTCCTTTAGAACCCTTGCATACAGTTCATCAGGGCCTGGGGATTTGTTAGGTTTTAATTTATCTATTTGCCTAAGGACCATGTCACTTGTGACCCTAATCGTGCACAGTTTATTATCGTCCTGTTCTACATAATTTATCATTACTGGAATATCGCTGGTATCCTCCTGTGTAAAAACTGAGAGGAAGTATGTGTTAAAAATTCTACACATTTCCTTATCACTGTCAGTGAGCTGACCCAAGGAACTTTTGAGTGGGCCTATCTTGTCCCTGATCTTACTTCTGTATACCTGAAAGAATCCTATTGGGTTAGTCTTCGATTCTCTTGCAACTTTAATCTCATAATCTCTTTTTGCTTTTCTAATTCCCTTTTTTATTTCTCTCTTTAACTGAATATATCGATTTCTTAATTGCCCCTCTCCTCTTTTGATTTGCCTATATATGCCTCTCTTTTGACCAATCAGATATTTTAATCTATTGTTCATCCATTTAGGATCATTTTTGTTTGATCTGATTTCCCTATTTGGAACATAATTTGACTGAGCAGCTAGAACTATGCCCTGGAAAGCATCATATCGACAACCATCACCACCAGGTCTGCTTTCAATTGTGTTACGTATTATGATTTCATGAATTAATATTTTACAATAACAACAAAAAAACAGATACAGACAAACCATACCACAGGTGGGGTTTGAATCTGCAGTCAGAGTATCTCAAAACTCTGACCGTGGGTTCAAACCCCACCCGTGGTATGGTTTGTTTGCAATCGTGCCATTACGATTTCGTGAGCCAGTTACAGACATTCTACATATTCAGATTTACCATTATAAATTTCACTTCTTAAGGGCATTCCAACAATTCAGTTACCTGAGACACATATGCAACAGTTAGGTATCGTTGTCTCAGTACATTTTGCCCACACAGTAGGCCTTTCTCCATGGAAAAGTGGAACAGAATTTTTCCTCCGTAAGCCATGCATAATAGGCGACTAAAATGCCAGGATCAAGGCTAGTAACCCCCTTCTCCTTTATACATTACTAAATTTAAAAAGAGAAACTTTTGTTTTTCCTTTTGGGCCAGCCTGCTTTGGTGGGATACGGCCAGTGCGTTGAAAAAGAAGTAGGCTTCTTCAATTGAATACAAAGGAGGCAGTAGAAATAGTGGATGTTGGGTTCATGGTTAGAAATGATGGTAGCAAGAAATACAACTACTGAACTGTTATAGGGCATTGTACTCATATTTGTAGCAGAGCATGGCCTATTCCTCTGCCTGTCCCCTAGGTCTAGCTTATATTGAGGGATAGGGCTCTAAGGGGTGACCTAAGTGCAAGGTACAAACAGGCATCATGTGATTTAAGGCTTGGCCAAAGAGCCTGCCTATAAATTGGGGTTATCACAGTATATACTACACAAGTATTAGACTTATATGGAGATGTAAACTTGATGTAATCAGTGCATCACCCTCGAAGACAGTCTTCAAATCACTTCCTAATGTTAACATCACATCAAATCCCAAAAGCCACTTGTTCACTTACTCCGAAATAAAGTGCTCTTATGTGTGTGTTGGAAGCTCAAGTCAGCCACAACATAAAACCTCCTTAACCCTCACTCTTCAGGCCTTCATGGGATGACCTCTAGTCCAGTTTGATTCCATCCCAGGTTTATACATAATCTTGATTAACCTGTCTTGTTTCTTTCTAATTGATAAACATCTCTGCAGCCCCTCATCTTCCTTCTGAATTATAAATTTCGTGGCAGCACTGTCCCTTGCTTTCTTCACTCCTTATTCTTTGTAAAATATAGTAAACCCTTGATATACTGAACCTTGATTATAATGGACTCCGAAATAACACAAAATACACTGGGTAAATTGTACTTTAAAGGAGTTTAAAATACAATTTACCCAGTGCATTTAATATTAATTACAGTTGTCAGATGTGTGTACAGTACCATACAGGTGCTCCTTGACTTAAGATGGTTCGACTTTACAACGGTACAAAAACAGTTAGCTTGGAGATAAAACTTGAGATAATTACCCAGCATGAAGGCGGCAAGTTGATCGCTTGTATTCATTATACTTACTTTTCAGTACTGGTATTTAGTTAGTTACAGAAATTATATGATTATTTACTTATTCAGTGACAGTAATTATGTATTTACTTACATATTTAGCATGTATTCATATTTGACTTACAATATTTTTGACTTTGGTTCATTGGAACAAAACCCAGTCATAAGTCAAGGAGCACATGTATTAGGTATAGTAGTATTTTTTTTTTTTTTTATTAACACATTGGCCGATTCCCACCAAGGTAGGGTGCCCCGAAAAAGAAAAACTTTCATCATCATTCACTCCATCACTGTCTTGCCAGAAGGGTGCTTTACACTACAGTTTTTAAACTGCAACATTAACACCCCTCCTTCAGAGTGCCGGCACTGTACTTCCCATCTCCAGGACTCAAGTCCAGCCTGCCGGTTTCCCTGAACCCCTTCATAAATGTTACTTTGCTCACACTCCAACAGCACATCAAGTATTAAAAACCATTTGTCTCCATTCACTCCTATCAAATACGCTCATGCACGCTTGCTGGAAGTCCAAGCCCCTCGTACACAAAACCTCTTTTACCCCCTCCCTCCAACCCTTCCTAGGCCGACCCCTACCCTGCCTTCCCTCCACTACAGATTTATACACTCTCGAAGTCATTCTGTTCTGTTCCATTCTCTCTACATGTTCGAACTACCTCAACAACCCCTCCACAGCCCTCTGGATAATAGTTTTGGTAATCCCACACCTTCTCCTGATTTCAAAACTACGAATTCTCTGCATTATATTCACACCACACATTGCCCTCAGACATGACATCTCCACTGCCTCCAGCCTTCTCCTCGCTGCAACATTCATCACCCATGCTTCACACCCATACAAGAGTGTTGGTACAACTATACTTTCAAACATTCCCCTTTTTGCTTCCACGGACTAAGTTCTTTGTCTCCACAGACTCCTAAGTGCACCACTCACCCTTTTTCCCTCATAAATTCTGTGATTCACCTCATCCTTCGTAGACCCATCTGCTGACACGTCCACTCCTAAATATCTGAATACATTCACCTCCTTCATACTCTCTCCCTCCAATATGATATCCAGTCTTTCATCACCTAATCTTTTTGTTATCCTCATAACCTTACTCTTTCCTATATTCACTTTTAATTTTCTTCTTTTACATACTATATTAAGTTAAGGTACTGTTTTGGATATAGCACTATATTAGGTAGAGTACTTTAGTACTTTTTTGCGATTTTGAATGTTATTTTGTTATGATGAACACTCGGAGAATCTCCCCTTCTTATTACTCTGTTATATGAAGGTTTCAATATATTGTGTTCACATTACAAGTTGTTCTTAAACAACGTGGACACTTCTTCCATCCTCTTCCTTTCTCCAACATTTGAAGACTCTGTCTCTAAAGAAGAAAAAGTGGTAATACCGTGACTGGAACCATACAAAAATAACCTGCACACAAGAGACTGAAAATTATGATGTTTCAGTCCAACTTGGACCATTAAGTAGTTACATTAACTCCTTCATTGTCCATGCCAAATTTCTACGGTGTGAGCTCATCTCACTTAGATAAGTTGTGAGCAATAAATTTGATCCTAGATATGAGAGGATGAGTCTGTGTGGTAAGTGTGCACCATATAAAAATAATCCTGCAGGGAAAAATTGCGACTGTGGTTTTGATATAAAATGGTGAATTTGCAGTGTATTTTGGGAGTGTTTTTATGGTTGTATGCTCAGTTTCTTGGTCTCATTTGATAGAATGGAAGATATGTTACAGAAATAGAGTTGATTTTGATTGGTTTTAAGACTGAAAATAGTTTGAAATTGACCCCAAAGTAGCGAGAATGTTCTACTCTTGTTGATGCTCCAGAGTACACAGATTACATCACGCATCCAATACACATCATCTGGTTGGTCTAATAAGAGTTCACAAATACTCTGATGGTATTTATACAATTATTACAATATTGCAATAAATATGAATAAGAATTCTTTGTGTGAATAAAACTTCAAAATGGAATTCATGTGAAAAGCCTGGAAACTTAACTAATAAACAGAGGAAATATTATTTTAGTGCCAGAAATGTCTGCATTGTTTATTCTGGAATCTATTTTGAAATTTGCATATTTTAAAATTTGTGTAAAATTGGCAAAATTACTAATTTCTTATCACTTTATTGGGTGGTTGAAATAGTTGATTGGCCAGTTTTTTTGCGGTCATTCGACAAACTGAAAGACATACTAGCAAAATAGCTAAGAATTTGGTCTACTGAAACACTGTAATTGGCCTAAAATAGGACTCAAAGTGGGCAAAATCGCCAACACATAAATATCACTGCCGCAGCAAAATTCACCAAAGCATAATTTCATAAGTTTTTCATCAAATTTTGTACCTTTTGTTTTATTACCTCCATTTCATAAGAAAAAATATCAAATTTTTGCTTGAAAATTGTTGGATGCTGTGGACAAGTTTCCGACCAGGGTTCTGGACAATGAAAGGGTTAACTAGTTAATTAGTCCCCATTAGTGTATTACACCTAGATCTCAATTAGTGCTAATAATGAATCCCATGAAGCAGTCACATCATTTGAATTAGTACAGTGGACCCTCGACCAACGATGGCATTGTATAATGTTAAATCCAACTAGCGATACATTTTAACGCAAAAATTTTGCCTCGACTAGCGCTAAAATACTCGACCAACGCGATTCGTTCCATTCGAGACACGTCCACATGTGGCCTGAGCACGCCTCACTTGTCCCGTGGGTGCTAGTGTTTACAAGCCAGCCAGCCACCGGTCGCATCCAAACATGCAATCGGAACATTTCATATTATCACAGCGTTTTTAGTGATTGCACCTGCAAAATAAGTCACCATGGGCCCCAAGGAAGCTTCTAGTGCCAACCCTACAGCAAAAAGGGTGAGAATTACTATGGATATGAAGAAAGAGATCATTGCTAAGTATGAAAGTGGAGTGCGTGTCTTTGAGCTGGCCAGGTTGTACACAAAACACCAATCAACCATCACTACTATTGTGGCCAAGAAAATGGCAATCAAGGAAGTTGTTCTTGTCAAAGGTGCAACTATGTTTTTGAAACTGAGATTGCAAGTGATAGAAGATGTTGAGAGACTGTTATTGGTGTGGATAAACGAAAAACAGATAGCAGGAGATAGCATCTCTCAAGCGATCATATGTGAAAAGGCTAGGAAGTTGCATGATGATTTAATGAGAAAAATGCCTCCAACTAGTTGGTTGGTTTGAGAGATTTAAGAATCGTAGTGGCATACATAGTGTGATTAGGCATGGTGAGGCTGCCAGTTCGGACCACAAAGCGGCTGAAAAATATGTGTAGGAATTCAAGGAGTACATAGACAGTGAAGAATTGAAACCTGAACAAGTGTTTAATTGTGACGAAACAGGCCTGTTTTGGAAGAATACCAAACAGGACCTACATTACTGAGGAGGAAAAGTCACTCCCAGGACATAAGCCTATGAAAGACAGGCTTACTCTGCTGATGTGTGCCAATGCTAGTGGTGATTGCAAAGTGAAGCCTTTATTGGTGTATCACTCTGAAACTCCCAGAGTGTTCAGGAAAAACAATGTCCTCAAGGCTAATTTGTGTGTGCTGTGGAGGGCAAACAGTAAGGCATGGGTCACTAGGGACTTTTTCTATGACTGGTTACACCATGCATTTGCCCCCACTGTGAAAAATTACCTCCTGGAAAATAAAGTGGACCTTAAATGCCTCCTGGTATTAGACAATGCTCCTGGTCATCCTTCAAACTTGGCAGAGCGACTTTCTGGGGACATGAGCTTCATCAAGGTCAAGTTTTTGCCTCCTAGTACCACTCCTCTCCTGCAGTCCATGGACCAGCAGGTCATTGCAAACTTCAAAAAACTCTACACAAAAGCTATGTTTGAAAGGTGCTTTGTAGTGACCTCAGAAACTCAGATGACTCTAAGAGAGTTTTGGAGAGATCACTTTAGCATCCTCAATTGTATAAACCTTATAGGTAAGGCTTGGGAGGAAGTGACTAAGAGGATCTTGAACTGTGCTTGGAAGAAACTGTGGCCAGAATGTGTAGACAAAAGGGATTTTGAAGGATTTGAGGCTAACCCTGAGAAGCCTATGCCAGTTGTGGAATCAATTGTGGCATTGGGAAAGTCCTTGGGGTTGGAGGTTAGTGGGGAGGATGTGGAAGAGTTGGTGGAGGAGGACAATGAAGAACTAACCACTGATGAGCTGCAAGATCATCTTCAACAGCAAGAGGCCAGACCTGAGGAAACTGCTCTGGAGGAGGGGAGAGAGAAATTGAAGAAGTTGTCTACTTCAAAGATTAAGGAAATGTGTGCAATGTGGCTTAAAGTGCAAACCGTTTTTGATGAAAATCACCCTCACACAGCTATTGCAAGCCGTGCTGGTGACTATTACACTGACAATGTTGTGAAACACTTTAGGAATGTCATAAAGGAATGAGAGGTACAGGCCTCTATGGACAGATATGTTGTGTGACAGAAGTCCAGTGACTCTCAAGCTGGTTCTAGTGGCATTAAAAGAAGAAGGGAAGTAACCCCAGAAAAGGACTTGCCACCTCAAGTCCTAATGGAAGGGGATTCCCCTTCTAAACACTAACACCATCCACACTCTCCCCTCCCATCCCATCAGTCATCACCAGATCTTCAATAAAGGTAAGTGTCATGTAATTGCACATGTCTTCTTCAGTTTGTGTGCATTAAAATTAATATTTCATGTGGTAAAAATTTTTTTTTAATACTTTGGTGTGTCAGGAACGGATTAATTTGATTTCCATTATTTCTTATGGGGAAAATTAACTCGACTAACGATTATTTCAAGTAATGATGAGCTCGTAGGAACGGATTAATATTGTTGGTTGAGGGTCCACTGTATTTGGAATTACAGGCAGGCCCCACTTTCCAGCACTTCACTTTGCAGCATTTCGCTCGTGGGAGCAATTTTCCATTATAGCCATTCTTCATTTATTCAGATTTCCTACAATAAATATGTTCACTACTCACTATAAGGTAAGGATGAAAATATTTTAAAGTAAGTAATGTTTCGAGGGACTTCCAAACTGTCGTATCTGAGTGCCTCTGCAAAGACTGATTATGTATGAGTGACAGTGAAAGTTTTTTTTCTCTCTTTTTGAGTCGCACTGTCTCGGTTGGAAATGGCCAACGTTGAGAAAAATAAAAAGTAATGTGTGTATTGTATATGCATTTTTTATGCCTAGCTCTATTGCTCACTTAATATATGATAGTGCAAACATGTTGAAATTTGCTTTATGGTATTAGCCCAGAACCTAACTTGCTGTATAAGTGCGGCCTTACAGTAGCCTGGAACCTAACCTGCTATAAAAGTGGGGCCCTACAATAGCCTGGAACCTGACCTGCTGTATAAGTGGGGCCTTACAGTAGCCTGGAACATAACCTGCTATAAAAGTGGGGCCCTACAATAGCCTGGAACCTGACCTGCTGTATAAGTGGGGCCTTACAGTAGCCTGGAACCTAACCTGCTATAAAAGTGGGGCCCTACAATAGCCTGGAACCTGACCTGCTGTATAAGTGGGGTCTTACAGTAGCCTGGAACCTAACCTGCTATAAAAGTGGGGCCCTACAATAGCCTGGAACCTGACCTGCTGTATAAGTGGGGTCTTACAGTAGCCTGGAACCTAACCTGCTATAAAAGTGGGGCCCTACAATAGCCTGGAACCTATCCTGCTGTATAAGTGGGGCCTTACAGTAGCCTGGAACCTAACCTGCTATAAAAGTGGGGCCCTACAATAGCCTGGAACCTGACCTGTTGTATAAGTGGGGCCTTACAGTAGCCTGGAACCTAACCTGCTATAAAAGTGGGGCCCTACAATAGCCTGGAACCTATCCTGCTGTATAAGTGGGGCCTTACAGTAGCCTGGAACCTAACCTGCTATAAAAGTGGGGCCCTACAATAGCCTGCAACCTGACCTGCTGTATAAGTGGAGTCTTGCAGTAGCCTGGAACCTAACCTGCTTTAAAAGTGGGGCCCTACAATAGCCTGGAACCTGACCTGCTGTATAAGTGGGGCCTTACAATAGCCTGGAACCTAACCTGCTATAAAAGTGGGGCCCTACAATAGCCTGGAACCTATCCTGCTGTATAAGTGGGGCCTTACAGTAGCCTGGAACCTAACCTGCTATAAAAGTGGGGCCCTACAATAGCCTGGAACCTGACCTGCTGTATAAGTGGGGTCTTACAGTAGCCTGGAACCTAACCTGCTATAAAAGTGGGGCCCTACAATAGCCTGGAACCTGACCTGCTGTATAAGTGGGGCCTTACAGTAGCTTGGAACCTAACCTGCTATATAAGTGGGGCCCTACAATAGCCTGGGACCTAACCTGCTGTATAAGTGGGGCCTTACAGTAGCCTAGAACCTAACCTGCTGTATAAGTGGGGCCCTACAGGTATATATGTAATTTTTGCAAACAATTTAAAGAGTTTTGGGGAAAAACTAGCATTAATAAATTTTGCACTAAATCAAAGTTAGCATTATTCAAACCAGTACTAACTGAGTCTTGACTGTATATCAAGAGTTCACTGTATTGTTAACCTAAGTCATGATGCTAGACTTATAAGTCATCGTGCTCATGGGTTTCAGACTGACTGCTACACAACCTATAAAATTATCATGGACAATTATAAAGGCTAGCCATAACAGTCATAACACCTATACAGTCATAACACCTATACAGTCATAACACCTATACAGTCATAACACCTATACAGTCATAACACCTATACAGTCATAACACCTATACAGTCATAACACCTTTACAGTCATAACACCTTTACAGTCATAACACCTATACAGTCATAACACCTATACAGTCATAACACCTATACAGTCATAACACCTATACAGTCATAACACCTATACAGTCATAACACCTATACAGTCATAACACCTATACAGTCATAACACCTTTTCTTCAGAGCAGATTGTGAGTTTGCCAAGAAGGTGGTGAAGCCGTACGACTGGACGTACACCACAAACTTCAGAGGGACGCTGTCTGGAAGCCTCAAGGCAGAAGCCTCCACTGAGCGCATCGATCTCGACAAATTACGAGTACAAGAGGAAATTAAATTCTATGAAGAAATTTTCTTATATGAAGACGAGTTAGACGACAACGGAAGTACGAGATGTGTGGTGAAAGTGGTAAGTTTGTGTACACTAAGTTCCCAACTTATAAATGCATCGAGAATCTTCTGTACTGTGTATAATATCATTATTATATCATTATTGAGTATAATATCATTGCAGCCTCTCCTCACTTAGTGACGTACTCATTTACCGACGCCTCGGACTTACGATGGGCTCTCTGACCAGTATTCATACCTAAATAATGATGCTCCTCACTTAGCGACAAATTCATTTAACAAAGTGGTCTTAGGAACGAAACTGTTGTTAAGTGAGGAGTGGCTGTATGATGTATTATTATATACAATACAGGGGATCCCCAATGTGTTTTAAGTTGAAAACTTCCTGTATTATGATTAAAACAAGAGTTTGCTAGGTAGCATAAATTTTGCACTAAATCAAAATTAGCATTATTTGAACTTGTACTAATAGAGTCTTGACTGTATATCAAGAGTTCACTGTATTGTTAACCTAAGTCATGATGCTAGACTTGTAAGTCATCTTCCTCATGGGTTCCCAAGTGACTGCAGCACAGTCAATGCAGCTGTCATAGATGGATATGAAGACTATTGTAAATTGTGTTGAATATTTTTGGGTAAAGCAGCTGGAGCTGACAGGATCATGACAGAAATGTTAAAAGTAGGGGGGTATATTGTGTTGGAGTGGTTGGTATTTTTGTTTAATAAGTGTATTAAAGAGGGGAAGGTACCTAGGGATTGGCAGAAAGCATGTATAGTCCCTTTATATAAGGGAAAGGGGGACAAAAGAGATTGTAAAAATTATAGAGGAATAAGCTTACTGACTATACCAGGTAAAGTGTACGGTAGGGTTATTATTGAAAGAATTAGAGGTAAGACAGATCAGGATTGCAGATGAACAAGGAGGCTTTAGAATGGGTAGAGGATGTGTAGATCAAGTGTTTACATTGAAGCATATAAGTAAACAATATTTAGATAAAGGTAGGGGTGTTTTCATTTCATTTATGGATTTAGAAAAGGCATATGATAGGGTGGATAGGGGAGTAATGTGGCAGATGTAACCCATGGCCAGGTGGCAAAAGCTCTCGCTTCACATGGAGAGGGTCCAGGTTTGATTCCCGGTAAGGTTGGAAACATTGGGTGTGTTTCCTTACACCGGTTGTCTATGTTCACCCATCAGTAAAGTGGGTACCTGGGTGTTAGTTGACTGGTGTGGATTGCATCCTGGGGGCAAAACTGACCTAATTTACCTGAAATACTCTGCATAACAAGCAACTTTCTATATACGTAGTAGTAGTATGTCATTGATGTCAGCTTGGACTGTATACAGCCTCTCCTCACCTAGCGACGTACTTGTTTACCAATGACTCGGACTTACGACGGGCTCCCTGACCAGTATTTCGAATCGAATCGAAGACGACGAGAGCTGTCGTAAGTTAGGAAGGAAGAAGGATAAGGAAGGATGGAAATAACTGGAAAAGGATGGGAAGGAGGGGAAGAGGAGGAATCAAGGCAGGTGGCCCAACCACTTTGGGACATGTGGGACCGAAGTACTGGAGGCGTAGATGGAGAGGCTTGAGTGATGTCATTACTTGGCTCTCTAGGAGAGGATGACGAAGGCAGTGGCAGGAGCTGGGAGTGTCTGAAGGCAGTAAGCAGGTTGAGTTGTATTGGTGGTGGTCAGCTTGAGTCTGGAACTTCTGTATTGGCATGTGCCTGATTCTAAATTTGCAATCTTGGTCGATCTTTGGAGAATTATGGACATTGATAAGTTCTCTAAGGTAAAGAAAATGTGATGGACAAACGACGTACTTGACTTCTTCACTCTGGAGGAGGGGGATCAATGTCTGTGCATCCATTTCTTTAGGATAATCAGGAGTAGTGTAGAAAGCAAATCCACGTATCTTATTATATTGTTGTTCATCCTTAGAGTAATAGACAGGTGAAGTCGTTGATTGGTCAGTTTCAAGAAGTGTTGAATTTGGAAGTGTAGATACATTGTCAACTTCAGTAGACGAATTAGAAGATGTTTCTGGTGGCAAGGCTTCTGATTGGTTGGATTCAGTGAGGAGTGGTGGCGGTGGAGGCTTCTCATTGGACATTGTTAGAGTGACATCACTAGTTGGTGGTGTTGATGGACCTTCTGCAGCAGGGGATCCAGGTACAGCCATGTTCTGCATGTGAGCGTATAGTAGACAATAATGGATCTTCGTTATGTCACATGTTGGAGTGATGGTGGTGGTGGTGGAGGCGGGCTGAGTAGATGCTTGAAGTAATTTTGTAGTATCTGCTTGCAACTTCGCAATTGCGGCATACGTTGGTGTGTTGTTGGTAGATTTTTTCTTTGCTGCATCTTGTGTTTTCTTCATAATATCCTTTCTTGTAGGACATTTTGCTGCCAATGTATGGTGATCATTACTCTTGCAGTTTAAACACACTGGTTGTGTTGGAGCAGCAGCGGTACAGGAACTGAAGGTGTGTCCCTCACTACCACATGTAGTGCAGAACTTCTTGTCTTTTACTAGACATGCTTTGGTGGTGTGAAGATAAGAATAACAGTTCCAGCAATGTTGGATGTAGTGGTATCTTTCTGCTTCTATGTAGGTGGGACTGATGTAGTAGTAGTAAACAGCAAGACCTTCGTTCAGAGCAGTGGCAGCCATGTTCACGTCGGTAAAGGTGACCTTGAGCATAGACGATGCATTCGGGATTTTGGTAATACTGTCAACAGTAGCCCAAGTATTTTGAGTTTTAATAGATGACTTGAGTTCAGCAATTGGTTGAGAGGTCAAAATTTTATCCAGTTTTTTTAGGAATACTGATTTTCTTGCCCTGAGGGCAGGAGATGATGTAATAGTAAATCCTTGAGCAGTAAGAGTAGTGGTGACTTCTGTAGTGAGTAACTTCTCTGCTTCTGCATCATCGTGACATACAACAATGAGTGCTTCTTTGAGTGTCCTCAGAATAGCATTGAATTTAACATGCAATGATCCCTGCACAACAGTTGCAAGAGCAAGCTTTGTTGAATCATCAACGGTTCCACTCTTTGGCTTGATCTTTACACGGTTTGCGTAGCTCATCATGCAAGTCAAGACGAAGACAACGCTGTAAAGGTTCCCCTCCCCAACGGGGGTCATAGGGAGACTTGAGTATGTAAGGAGAGCTGCTATGACCTGCTGAGGCGAGAGTCAAAAGCAGAATCTGTCGTGTGTGTCTGTCATGTGTCTGTGTATCCTGACCAGTATGTATACCTGGGTATACATACTGGGTGCCTTTGTTGTGGACGTTTCGCCATCCAGTGGCTGGCTGGATGGTGAAACATCTACGATAGGGATGCCCGGGTGTTGCGCATGTCTTAATTTCATCTTGTCGGTATTATATACCATTCTGTACAACTACTACTACTACTACTACTACTACTACTACTACTACTACTACTACTACTACTACTACTACTACTACTACTACTACTACCACCACCTCTTCCTGCCTATATATAGCCGTCCTGCTTCGCTTCTGGTTAGTGTGACTTTGTAAATGGTCCAAGTCGGACCGAAACGTCGTCGTAAGCTTCTCTCTTTTATGTGCGGGTTATTTGTGTATTGTTATGTGTACCTAAAATGACGGTCTGGAGTTTTGAGACTCTCTGATCGCGGGTTCTATCCCCGCCCGTGGTATGGTTTATGTATACCTAAATAATGTACATTAAAGCTGATTTCCTCTATTTTGTTTAACCCTTTCAGGGTTTCGGACGTACTGTACTAGTACGGCTTACGCATCAGGGTTTTTGACGTACTAGTACGCCTAAATTCTAGTGCCCTCAAATCTAGTGAGAGAAAGCTGGTAGGCCTACATATGAAAGAATGGGTCTATGTGGTCAGTGTGCACAGTATAAAAAGAATCCTGTAGCACACAGTGCATAATGAGGAAAAAAAACTTTGACCGTGTTTTTGGATTAAAACAGCGACTTTGCACTGTATTTTCATATGCTATTTATTGTTGTATTCTAGATTTCCTGGTCTCATTTTATAGAATGGAAGACATATTACAGAAATTGAGATGATTTTGACTGGTTTTACAATAAAAATTACCTTGAAATTGAACTCGAAGTAGCAGAAATGTTTGATTTTACCTAAGTTCAAAAGTAAACAAATCATGCCAAGCGTCCAATACACGACAACTGGTGAGTCTAATATTCTTTCACAAGTGCGCTGATATTATTTATACCGTTTCTACACTAATGCAGTAGTCTACATAACAGTAAATTTTCTATTTTTTGTGAGAATAAAAATTCAAAGTGGAAAGCAAAAGAATGTAAGAGGGGCGTGGGGACGTGACTGATGAACAGAGGAAATGTTATTTTAGTGTCAGGAATGTCTTTCTTGTTTATTCTGGACCCTATTTGGAAATTGGCATCTTTTGAAATTTGTGTGAAATTGGCAAAATTGCTAAATTCTGGCCACTATTGGATAGTTGAAATCAGTAAATGGGTGGTTTCTTGTACTCATTCGATAGAAAAAATGGATTTCTAGCGAAATAGTTATGATTTTTTTCAACTAGTACACTGGAATTGGCCGAAAATAGGGCTCAAAGTGGCCAAAATTGCCAATGCATAAACATCGTCGAGACCGCTAACTTCGCGAGAGCATAATTCTGTAAGTTTTCCATCAAATTTCATACTTTTGGTGTCATTATAACCGGGAAAAGATTCTCTGTCTTTTCATAAGTAAAAATAAATTTTTTTTTTTTTTTGAAATTTGGGCGACCCTGAGAACAAGTCTGGGAGAGTGCCTGGGGACCCTGAGAGGGTTAATACAATATACAGTACACAACTGTATCAACATTTAAAAATATACCAAAAATTTTATAAATGGTACAAAGGAGAAATTAAAACAGTATCAAAGATGGTTGACACAAACTCACTACCATTATAGTATGCTCCGTCGTTAAGTGAGGAGAGGCTGTATTAAGCCGTAAACGGTCCAAGCAGATCTACGTTCACATGTGTAGTGCTACAAAAGTAGATCTACGTTTTTTTTACATATTTTCAAATATAACAAAAAAAAAGTAGATCAAAGTTTTTTTACACATTTTCAAATGTAAAAAAAAAAAGAAGATCTACTTTTTTTACATACATACTTTCAAATGTTGAAAAAACGTATATATATGTTTGGACCGTTTACGGGTTAATGTAAGTATTGTACATGTATGTACTGTGTCATTATTTTATTTTTGTATCTGTTTTTTATGCTTAGCTGTATAAAGCACTTAATATATGATAGTATAAACATGTTATCAGGTATTTGAGATGCATTTGATAAAGAAAAACGTTTTCTATCCACTGGCAATATTCGCTTATGGTCGGGAGTCAGGAACATAACAGCTGTTGAAACGGGGGCTGTCCTGTATAATGATCTCAGAGAGGTAGATTGAACAGGCATGTCTGACCTTACAGCGAGTGATGCCCAGCGGGTTCTTTGTGGTATTCCGTCACTACTTGCGGGTGGACCAGGTGATAGTCAGAGTGAATGACACCAGACTCTACAGCCCCGTTGGTGCCTCATATATACTCCGGGAAACGTCAACAAGAGAGGCCCCAATCTCCAAGTTGCGAGTAAGTCGTGTTGTTTTTGGTTAGCATGAAACTTGCTGTATAACACTGTCAGTTATAGGGAAAAAAGAGTTTTATTTTACATTGTAAATTACAGGGTAAAAGAGTAATTATTTTGCATTGTAAATTATAGAGTAAAAGAGTAATTATTTTTTACATTGTAAGCAGTTGTCACTCTTACGAGGCTCCTGTATGTACAGATGCTCCTCGACTTACAATGGTGTTACATTATGATGAATTTGTTGTAAGTTGAAAATATCGTAAGTTGAATATGAATATGATAATTAAATAAGTAAACAAATAACTACTGTTACTGAATAAGTAAACAAATAATTACTGTAAGTAACTAAATAGCAATATTGAAAAGTAAATAAATGAATAAAAGTTACCATCTTGCCAACTTCCTGCTGGGTAATTATCTCAAGTTTCATCTCCAAAGTACAGTGGAACCTCAAAATTCGAACGTATCGCTTATCGAACTCTTCGAAAATTGACCGCTTTTTTCAAACCAACTTTGTCCCTATTATCGAACTTGCCCCTTCTTTCAAATCGCCGGGTACCAGACCTGTCCGCCAGCCTGCTCTGTCCGAGTCCCCACGCAGGCGCCGTGAGCCAGTCTGGCTTTGTTGATGCTTGAGTGAACACTAACCTGTGCTCTCATTCGAACATTTTACGATAAATTCATTGTGTTTAGTGCTTGTGGGACTGTGAAATAAGCTACATTGGGCCCAAAGAAACTTGCTAGTGGTACCCCTGTGGTAAAGAAAGTGAGAAAACACCATAGATGTGAAGAAGAAAATAATACAGAAGTATGAGAGTGGTATGCGACTTGTTGACCTTGCCAGGATGTATGGGAAAAACAAGATTTACACCAAGTGGAATGATGTCCAAATGTTTGTGGAGAAGTACCACCCTGAGCAAGCTGAAACAAGCCATCTTTGCAACAAGTTCAGTGACAGAACCATGTCCCATTTTAGGGAAATCTTAAAGAGGCGCCAGAAACAGAGGACTGTGGACAGTTATTTTGTGAGACAGGGGTCCAGTGACTCTCAAGCTAGTCCTAGTGGCATTAAAAGACAGAGAAGGGAAGTAGCCCCAGAGAGTGCTTTACCTGAAGTCCTCATGGAGGGGGATTCTCCTTCCAAACACTAACCCCAACTCCCTCTCTTCTCCTCCCTATCTTCCAGATGCCATCACCAATCTTCAATAAAGGTAAGTAAAAATGTTATTTTATATGTTTATTTAAATTTATTAATACATAATTGTACACTATAGTATTTGTTGTGTGTACGTAAAGCTGTAATTAATCTCTATAAAATGTATTTTTTGTGTGAATATTTTTGGGTTTTTGGAACGGATTAATTGTATTTCCATTATTTCTTATGGGAAATATTGCTTTGCCTTTCAAACTTTTCGACTTTAGAACTACCTCCTGGAACGGATTAAGTTCGAAATTTGAGGTTCCACTGTAATTGTGATTGCACCATTGTAAAGTCGAAATATGATAACTCGAGGAGTACCTTTATAGTGTAATTAGTTCCTCATCCTTGATGTAATATACCTGGAGAGTGTTGTGGGGGTCAACACTCCTGTGACCCAGTCCATGACCAGGCCTCATGGTGGATCAGAGCCTGATCACCCAAACTGTTATTACTGGCCACACGCAAACCAGTGTACTAGTAGCTGGGCCGAGCTGTAGCGGCACTTGTGTGATCCTCAGGTCCCTTAGTGACACTGTTGTCCACCTTCCCTACTGGCACTGCAACATACTTAGTTGACTGTTGTCAAGCAGCCATGTTGCTTGACAATGGTTTACCTGGAGAGGGTTTTGGGGGTCAATGCCCCCCACAGCCCGGTCTGAGACCAGGCCTCATGGTGGATCAGGGTCTGATTAACCAGGCTGTTACTGCTTGCTGCACACAAGCTGACATACGAACCACACCCCGGTTGGCCAGGTACTGACTTTAGGTGCCTGTCCAGTGCCTTCTTGAAGACAGCCAGGGGTGTATTGGTAATCCCCCTTATGTATGCTGGGAGGCAATTGAACAGTCTTGGGCCCTGAACACTTATTGTGTTGTCTCTCAGTGTACTTGTGGTAACCTTGCTTTTCATCGGGGGAATGTTGCATCTCCTGCCGAGTCTTTTGCTTTCATATGGAGTGATTTTCGTGTGCAGGTTTGGTACCAGTCCCTCCAGGACCTTCCAAGTGTATTTTTTTTTTTTTTATTATCACACTGGCCGATTCCCACCAAGGCAGGGTGGCCCGAAAAAGAAAAACTTTCACCATCATTCACTCCATCACTGTCTTGCCAGAAGGGTGCTTTACACTACAGTTTTTAAACTCCAACATTAACACCCCTCCTTCAGAGTGTAGGCACTGTACTTCCCATCTCCAGGACTCAAGTCCGGCCTACCGGTTTCCCTGAATCCCTTCATAAATGTTACTTTGCTCACACTCCAACAGCACGTCAAGTATTAAAAACCATTTGTCTCCATTCACTCCTATCAAACACGCTCATGCATGCCTGCTGGAAGTCCAAGCCCTTCGCACACAAAACCTCCTTTACCCCCTCCCTCCAACCTTTCCTAGGCCGACCCCTACCCCGCCTTCCTTCCACTACAGACTGATACACTCTTGAAGTCATTCTGTTTCGCTCCATTCTCTCTACATGTCCGAACCACCTCAACAACCCTTCCTCAGCCCTCTGGACAACAGTTTTGGTAATCCCGCACCTCCTCCTAACTTCCAAACTATGAATTCTCTGCATTATATTCACACCACACATTGCCCTCAGACATGACATCTCCACTGCCTCCAGCCTTCTCCTCGTTGCAACATTCATCACCCACGCTTCACACCCATATAAGAGCGTTGGTAAAACTATACTCTCATACATTCCCCTCTTTGCCTCCAAGGACAAAGTTCTTTGTCTCCACAGACTCCTAAGTGCACCACTCACTCTTTTTCCCTCATCAATTCTATGATTCACCTCATCTTTCATAGACCCATCCGCTGACACGTCCACTCCCAAATATCTGAACACGTTCACCTCCTCCATACTCTCTCCCTCCAATCTGATATCCAATCTTTCATCACCTAATCTTTTTGTTATCCTCATAACCTTACTCTTTCCTGTATTCACCTTTAATTTTCTTCTTTTGCACACCCTACCAAATTCATCCACCAATCTCTGCAACTTCTCTTCAGAATCTCCCAAGAGCACAGTGTCATCAGCAAAGAGCAGCTGTGACAACTCCCACTTTGTGTGTGATTCTTTATCTTTTAACTCCACGCCTCTTGCCAAGACCCTCACATTTACTTCTCTTACAACCCCATCTATAAATATATTAAACAACCACGGTGACATCACACATCCTTGTCTAAGGCCTACTTTTACTGGGAAAAAATTTCCCTCTTTCCTACATACTCTAACTTGAGCCTCACTATCCTCGTAAAAACTCTTCACTGCTTTCAGTAACCTACCTCCTACACCATACACCTGCAACATCTGCCACATTGCCCCCCTATCCACCCTGTCATACGCCTTTTCCAAATCCATAAATGCCACAAAGACCTCTTGTTCTCCTCCGTTAATCGCCGTATCTCCATCTTAGCAACTCTGAGCTCCTCTCTCAGCTGCTGGTAAAGTTGCTCAAGAGAAGGCATCACTGTAAACACCTGGTCCACACACCCCTTTCCTAAAGCCTCCTTGTTCATCTGCTATCCTATTCTCCGTCTTACTCTTAATTCTTTCAATTATAACTCTACCAAACTTATCCCCCTATAATTTTTGCACTCTCTTTTGTCCCCTTTGCCTTTATACAAGTGTATATTATCATGTATCTCTCTCGCCTGCATTCAAGGGAATACAGATCAAGGACCTTCAACTGTTCCCAGTAGTTTAGGTGCTTTATCGCAGATATGTGTGCCGTGAAAGTTCTTTGTACACTCTCCAGGTCTGCATTGTCGCCAGCCTTGAAGGGGGCAGTTAGTGTACAGCAGTATCCCAGCCTAGAGAGCACAAGCGATTTGAAGAGAATCATCATGGGCCTGGCGTCCCTAGTTTTAAAGGTTCTCATTATCCATCCTGTCATTTTCCTAGCGGATGAGGTTGATACATGTATATTGTTGTGGTCTTTGAAGGCAAGAGCCTCTGACATTATAACTCTCAGGTCCTTCGCATTACTTTTCCACTCTATTGCATGGTTAGAATTTGTGGTATACCCTGACACATTTTTAATTTCTTCAAATTTTCTATATCTGAGTAGTTGAAATTTCTCCTCATTGAACGTCATATTGTTCTGAGTGGCCCATTCGAAGATTTGGTTGATATCTGCTTGGAGTCTCGCAGTGTCTTCGATGGCGGTCACTGTCATGGTGATCCAGGTGTCATCCACAAAGGAAGACATGGAGCTATGGCTTATATCTCTGTCTATGTCAGAAATGAGAATGAGGAATAGAATGAGAGCGAGTACTGCGTCTTGTGGAACAGAGCTTTTTACCATGGCTGCCTCAGACTTTACTCTGTTTACTATTACTCTTTGTGTTCTATTTGTCAGGAAGTTGTAGATCCATCCACCAACTTTTCCCGTTATTCTTTTATCCAGCATTTTGTGTGCTATTACGCCATGGTCACACTTGTCGAAAGCTTTTGCAAAATCTGTGTATACTACATCTGTATTTTATTTATCCTCTACAGCATCCAGGACCTTGTCATAGTGGTCCAGTAGCTGGGACAGGCAGGAGCAACCTGCTCTTAACCTTGCTTCTTAGAACCCTCTCAAATATTTTTATGATATGGTATGTTAGTGCTATCGGTCTGTAGTTCTTTGCAATTGCTTTACTGCCACCTTTGTGGAGTGGGGCTATGTCTGTTGTTTTTAGTGAGTGTGGGATGACCCCCGTGTCCATGCTCCCTCTCCATAAAGTGCTGAAGGCACGCGATGGGACTTCTTGCAGTTCTTGATGAACACGGAGTTCCACCAGTTTGGGCCTGGGGCAGAGTGCATGGGCATGTCATTAACCCTTTGAGGGTTTCGGACGTACTAGTACGGCTTACGACCCAGGGTTTTTGACTTACTAGTACGCCTAAATTCTAGCTCCCTCAAATCTAGTGGGAGAAAGCTGGTAGGCCTTCATATGAAAGAATGGGTCTATGTGGTCAGTGTGCACAGCCAAAAAAAAAATCTTGCAGCACACAGTGCATAATGAGAAAAATAAAACTTTGACCGTTTTTTTGGAATAAAACAGCGACTTTGTACTGTATTTTCGTATGGTATTTATTGTTGTATTCTAGTTTTCTTGGTCTCATTTTATAGAATGGAAGTCATCTTACAGAAATTGAGATGATTTTGACTGGTTTTACAATGAAAGATACCTTGAAATTGAGCTCAAAGTAGCAGAAATGTTCGATTTTTACCAAATTTCAAAAGTAAACAAATCGTGCCAATGGTCCAATACACGTCAACTGGTGAGTCTAATATTCTTTCACAAGTGCGCCAATAATATTTATACCATTTTTTACACTAATGCAGTAGTCTGCATAACAGTAAATCTTATATTTTTTGTGAGAATAAAAATTCAAAGTGGAAAGCAAAAGAATATAAGAGGGGCCTTGAGACATGACTAATGAACAGAGGAAATGTCATTTTAGTGCCAGGAATGTCTTTCTTGCTTATTCTGGACCCTATTCAGAAATTGGCATCTTTTGAAATTTGTATGAAATTGGCAAAATTGCTAAATTCTGACCACTGTACTGGATAGTTGAATTTCATAAATGGGTGGTTTCTTACACCCATTCGATAGAGAAAATGGAGTTCTAGCGAAATATTCATGTTTTTTGTCGACTAGTACAGTGGAATTGGCCGAAAATGGGGATCAAAGTGGGCAAAATCGCCGATGCGTAAATATCCCCGAGACCGCTAACTTTGTGAGAGCATAATTCCGTAAGTTTTCCATCAAATTTCAAACTTTTGATGTCCTGATGATCGGGAAAAGATTCTCTATCTTTTCATAAGAGAATTTTTTTTTTTTTTTTTAAATGACTTTATTTTATTGTTTTATTTTGGTATTTCATGTTTTACTTTACTTTTTATGTTGTTAGTATTGTATTTTATACTGTAAGGTTTAGGATAAACACTGTGTACAACACAAATAGTTGTTTATTTCCCAGAAATTTGGCATAAAAAACACGGTCGTAAGTCGAGTGGTCGTAAGTCGAGCAGGTCGTAAGTCGGATGGTAGGTGTATATTATCAAATTCATGGAAACCATTAAATCTGTAGGGGCTATACAGCACCTGAGAATTAGAGTGGGTATTTAGATTTAACCCTTAAACTGTCCAACCATAGATCTACGTTCACTCGTGTAGTGCTCTGAGCGTAGATCTACGTTTTTTTACATGCTTTCTCATGGAGAAAATCAAGGTCGGAGCGCTACATGTGATTATGTAGATCTACGTTTGGACAGTTAAAGGGTTATACAGGGGAATGGGAGGACAGTTCCAGTTACATACTTGGAATAAGAGCTTTTCATCAATATCAAGGTACCCACTCTTCCTCGAAGGGCCAAGATTTACAGATTGTTACTTAATTCATTTTAAGTGCTATAGTTACACCAACACTCTTATATGCGAGTGAAGCATGGGTGGTGAATGTTATAACAATGAGAAGGCTGGAGGCAGTGGAGATGTCGTGTCCGAGGGTAATGTGTGGTGTGAATATAATGCAGAGAATTCGTAGTTTGGAAATTAGGAAGAGGTTCAGGATTACTAAAACTATTACCCAAAGGGCTGAAGAGGGGTTTTTGAGATGGTTTGGATATGTAAAGAAGATGGTACAAAATATAATGACTTCAAGAGTGTATAAATCTGTAGTGGAGGGAAGGTGGGGTAGGGGTCGGCTCAGGAAAGGTTGGAGGGAGGGGGTAAAGGAAGATTTGTGTGTGAGGGGCTTGGACTTCCAGCAAGCATGCATGAGCATGTTAGATAGAAGCTAATGGAGACAAATAGTTTTTATGACTTGACGTGCTGTTGGAGTGTGAGCAAGGTAACATTTATGAAGGGATTCAGGGAAACCGGCAGGCCGGACTTGAGTCCTGGAGATGGGAAATACAGTGTCTGCACTCTGAAGGAGGGGTGTTAATGTTAGAGTTTTATAACTGTAGTGTAAGCGTACCTCTGGCAAGACAGTGATGGAGTGAACACTGATGAAAGTTTTTCTTTTTTCGGGCCACCCTGCCTTGGTGGGAAACGGCCAATATGTTAATAATAATAAAATAATAAAAAATGCTATACCCATGTTTGTCATTCAGCCGAAGACGTGATGGAGGCTTGATCCTCAGTCTGCTGAGTGCCAGACAGACCTGCTTCCTATTTGTCCTCACCTAGATATAAATTGTTACAGCTCATGATGTATATTTACAGGTGGATTCATCAGTGTACAACACTCCGGACCTAGTGTGGCAACACCTTCCACTGGTGAAGGAGAGCATTGACAAGTTAGTGGTGGAGTCCTGAGAACTTAGTTTTAAGTCGTCCCTCTTCGTCTGGTGGTTGTTAAAGAAATCATGCAGGGCGTAAGTGCAAGTTGATCATTTATTAACAGGCATGACCAGACATTTTAAGCCACATGTCTAAATATTGATTATCATTACTTTGGTTACATTAGCCATTAAGCAGTCAGCCAGTGTTGGTATGAAGTGCACTTCAAAATTATGTAGATGGTGAAATCTAAATCTAAAATGTGATTGTCTCAGGATACCGAGGGTATTCAAAAAAGAAATTAATAATTGTTGTGTCAGTAGGGCAGCACAACTTCCACAAAATCTTAATGGATGGACAATGCCAGCGTTGTATGACCCTTATGGGTTTAGTGCCTGGTTTTTATTGTAATAATGGATGGATGATGACATATATTAGCTAAAGCATGCAACTCAGAAGAGTTTCCTCTGTCAGTGAGGGGCTCTTGATCCAAGGAACTGTACCTGACCTGTTGAAAAAATATATATGTACTGAAAAACGTTTATTTCATTCCTATATTGATATAATAGGGAGCGCTAATACAGTAAGGAACAAAATGTCAGCTCTATAGTCAAACAACAGCGCTGTTTGACCCTGGTGGGTTTATTGCTTAGTTTTGATTGTAATAATAATAGTGAAATAATTACTACATGTTTTAGTGTACCAGCTCATCCTCAAAGCCAGTATTTTGTTGTTAAGAAAGTCACAAGTGAATGTTACACGAGCCTTAGGCCCTTATGGGTTTAGCACTTACTTATAATTATAACAATAATCATTGATTTTCTGACCAAGTCCACTTTGGAAGTCCCCATCTTCAAAATTTTTACAGCAAATATATAGGAGAAAGAGAGAGAGTGAGAGAGTGACAGTGAAAGAGATTGAGAGTGAGAGAGTAAGAGAGAGAGTGACAGTGAGTGAGTGAGAGTGAAAGAGAATGAGAGAGTGAGAGTGAGAGCCACCACTGATTGGAATGCTCTTCTCCAAGGGGATGTTGACAACCAAGTGAAAGCCTTCACTGGACACATCCTTAATCTACAACAAGAACACATTCCTCACCGGCAATATGTGATGAAGCCTACAGATCAGCCTTGGTTTGGCTTTCCTTGTAGAGAGGCTGCTACTGCTAAGTACAAGGCATGGTGAAGGTATAAGAGACATCCTACCACCTATAACAGGAACTTGCACAGGCAAGCCTGTAGGCATATGGGTGACGTTCAAAAGTGGGCCATTGCTAAATGGGAGGTGGACACAAAAAGAAAGCTAGCATCAGGTAGGGTAGGCTCCAAAACCTAGTGGTCCCTGGCCAAGGACAGACAAGGTTATCTGCCTGATGAACTCATTCCACCTCTAAATCAACAGGATGGGACCACCTCTACTGGTAGTCAAGTGAAAGCAGACCTTTTTACCAAACACTTAGCTACCAAAATGCAAGTTCTTGATCCAGTAAGGGACCCTCCTTGGCTAGCTGCAAGAACTGTGTCAAAACTGTCAAGTGGTGACGATAAGGCAGGAGGAGGTGCATTTCCTTCTTAAATCGCTTGACCAAGAAAAGGCTGTGGGCCCAGACAAGCTGAGCCCAAGATTGCTGAGAAGATGTGCAGACCAGCTAGCAGCACCTCTAACTCACATCTTTTAGCACTGCCTAGTACAGTGTAAATGGCCTTCTATGTGGAAAGAGGCAAATGTAGTCCCTGTTCACAAAAAGAAGAGCAGAGCAGAAATCAGCAACTACAGACCAGTGTCACTCCTGTCAATCACTGGCAAGATCCTTGAGACAATAATCTCAAGACAAATGACAGAGCTTTTTGACTACTGTTCACTACTTTGTGACCATCAATATGGCTTCAGGAAAGGTTACTCTGCTGCTGATCTGTTAAACCTCTCCACTAAGTGGCACCAGTCACTGGATGAATCCAAAGTCAGCTGTGTGGTAGCACTGGACATTGCTGGTGCTTTCGACCGGGTGTGGCACCAGGGCCTCTTAGCAAAACTGCAAGCTCTGGGAATTGCAGGCTCTGTGCTATGTCTCCTCAGTGATTACCTTCATGGTAGATCTCTAAGGGTAGTTCTCAATGGAATGGAATCAGCAAGACATCTTACTGGGGCAAGTGTTTCACAAGGAAGCGTGCTGGGACCATTGTTATGGAATGTCTACTTCAATGACCTTCTTCATCTCATCCCAGAATCCCATGCATATGCAGATGGCTGTACACTGACATTCACTTACCCAAGAGAAGAAATGCCAGCTGCTCTAAGCTACATCAATCACCAGCTAAGAGCTATATCAGCTTGGGGAAATAGATGGCAAGTAACATTTGCACCTGAGAAAACACAAATGATGGTCTCTAGGCACCATGATGGTAATGCTGGTGCAGCAGTAAGGATGAATGGGAGGATGTTGGCACCTGGAGAAAAAGTTGATATCCTTGGGGTGAAATTTGACTCCAAACTGACCATGAAGAACCACATTGTAAATCTTGCAAACAAGGCAGCCAGGAAGCTTACAGCACTTCACCATATCTCGCATCTGCTTGACAGTAGGGGATGCAAGATTCTGTACGAGGCACAAGTATGCCCACACCTTGAGTATGCTCCACTTTCTTGGTTTGCCTGCCCCCCCTCTCATCTGCGACTGCTTGACAGAGTAGAGAACAGAGCAAGACGTCTCATCTCTCGCCTGGACCAGTCCTGGATAGATCTGTCATTTCAGCAGAACCTTCAACACAGGAGGGATGTGGGTGGCCTTACTGTTATGTACAAGGCCAATATTGTCAAAGTACCATGCTTGGATCCACTTCGAGGACAGCGTGAAACAAGCTTTTATGCCACAAGACGGGCAGAAAGCAGCAACTTCACTCTGGCTGTACCCTTCTCCAGAACATCACTTCGTCTGAGATCATTTATCTCCAAGATGACTCGAGTATGGAACACAATCGTACAGCGTAATGATGTCAATGAGATAGTCAGTTGATCAAATGAAAATGCTGGACCACAGATGGCTCCAACTTCATCCTGTTCCCTACTTGTTTGTTTCATAACAATAAAAATGCTTTCAAATGAGCTGATGTAGGTAACAGCTCTTAGCTTGTCAATAAAGTTACGAATCCTTAACCTGTAAATAGCATGTCAGTAAATCCAGGGATCCTTAACCTAACTTTGTCAAACCCTGTGTAAAAAAAAAAAAAAAGTGAAAGAGTGAGAGTGAGAGTGAATGTGAGAGAGTGAGATAGTGATAGAGAGAGAGAGAGAGAGAGAGAGAGAGAGAGAGAGAGAGAGAGTGAGATAGTGATAGAGAGAGAGAGAGAGAAAAGAGGACTTTGAAGCAACACTGAATCTTTCTTCTTTCTTTCAACAAACTGGCCGCATCCCACCAAGGCAGGGTGACCCAAAAATAAAAACAAAAGTTTCTCTTTTCAAATTTAGTAATTTATACAGGAGAAGGGGTTACTAGCCCCTTGCTCCCGGCATTGTAGTCGCCTCTTACAACACGCATGGCTTACGGAGGAAGAATTCTGTTCCACTTCCCCATGGAGGTAAGAGGAAATAAACTAGAAGGAAAATAGAATACCCAGATGGGTGTGTGTATATATATGCTTGTACATGTATGTGTAGTGTGACCTAAGTGCAAGTAGAAGTAGCAAGACTTACCTGAAATCTTGCATGTTTTTTTTTTTTTATTATCACACCGGCCGATTCCCACCAAGGCAGGGTGGCCCGAAAAAGAAAAACTTTCACCATCATTCACTCCATCACTGTCTTGCCAGAAGGGTGCTTTACACTACAGTTTTTAAACTGCATGTTTATGAGACAGAAAAAAAGACACCAGCAATCCTACTATCATGTAAAACAATTACAGGCTTTTGTTTTACACTCACTTGGCAGGACGGTAGTACCTCCCTGGGCGGTTGCTGTCTACCAACCTACTACCACAGGATGGTAGTACCTCCCTGGGCGGTTGCTGTCTACCAACCTACTACCACAGGATGGTAGTACCTCCCTGGGCGGTTGCTGTCTACCAACCTACTACCTAGAACACTGAATCTGTTTACATAATATTTAGTTTACTGGCATTGTGGTTGCTATGTTATAATTTCCAACTTTTAATTTAGGAGAAGAGGTTGCATCTACAGCGTCTGATCATGGGGGACTTGTGAAAAAAGCTACACCACAGAATGTCATTACTAATTTATATTTGAGGTGATGGTTCTTAAGAGTCAGTCTAAAATGTAATGATTTGCTGTAGCTCACTTGGTAATTTTTTTTTTTTTTTTTGAGCCAGGGGGATACACTAAGCTAAACAGGGGTCTAATAATGCCTGGAAGGGAGTGACAGGCATTCAGATTTGATTCAAGGGAGATGGAGGGTTAAGTATAGTTCCTTGGATCAAGAGCCCAATGGAAATAAGTCACTCTGTCTGACTTTTTTGGGTTATCCCAGGTTCTCTACACATATGCTGCTATGTATGATAATTCTATGTAACTGTATTTGTGTATACCTGAATAAACTTACTTACTTACTTACTTACTTATTCTGACCTCAATTATAATCATAATTAAGTGCTAAGCCCACAAGGGTCATACACCACTGAATTGCTGACCTCAAGACACTTCCCTTGGGTTTCGTGCCTAGTAAATATATTTAGGTACACAAATTACTGTACATTAGTAACATATGTGTAAGTTATCTACCAGGATAACCCATGTCTTACTAGTAAGACAGGTCAACATCCAGGGTCACCCTGCAAGACAGGTCGACATCCAGGGTCACCCTGCAAGACAGGTCAACATCCAGGGTCTCCCTGCAAGACAGGTCGACATCCAGGGTCACCCTGCAAGACAGATCAACATCCAGGGTCTCCCTGCAAGACAGGTCAACATCCAGGGTCACCCTGCAAGACAGGTCGACATCCAGGGTCACCCTGCAAGACAGATCAACATCCAGGGTCTCCCTGCAAGACAGGTCAACATCCAGGGTCACCCTGCAAGACAGGTCAACATCCAGGATCACCCTGCAAGACAGGTCGACATCCAGGGTCACCCTGCAAGACAGGTCAACATCCAGGGTCACCCTGCAAGACAGGTCGACATCCAGGGTCACCCTGCAAGACAGACCAACATCCAGGGTCTCCCTGCAAGACAGGTCAACATCCAGGGTCACCCTGCAAGACAGGTCGACATCCAGGGTCACCCTGCAAGACAGATCAACATCCAGGGTCTCCCTGCAAGACAGGTCAACATCCAGGGTCACCCTGCAAGACAGGTCGACATCCAGGGTCACCCTGCAAGACAGATCAACATCCAGGGTCACCCTGCAAGACAGGTCAACATCCAGGGTCATCCTGCAAGACAGATCAACATCCAGGGTCACCCTGCAAGACAGGTCGACATCCAGGGTCACCCTGCAAGACAGGTCAACATCCAGGATCACCCTGCAAGACAGATCAACATCCAGGGTCACCCTGCAAGACAGGTCGACATCCAGGGTCACCCTGCAAGACAGATCAACATCCAGGGTCACCCTGCAAGACAGGTCAACATCCAGGGTCACCCTGCAAGACACGTCAACATCCAGGGTCACCCTGCAAGACAGATCAACATCCAGGGTCACCCTGCAAGACAGATCGACATTCAGGGTTACCCTGCAAGACAGGTCAACATCCAGGGTCACCCTGCAAGATGGATCGACATCCAGGGTTACCCTGCAAGACAGGTCGACATCCAGGGTCACCCTGCAAGACAGATCAACATCCAGGGTCACCCTGCAAGACAGGTCGACATCCAGGGTCACCCTGCAAGACAGATCAACATCCAGGGTCATCCTGCAAGACAGATCAACATCCAGGGTCACCCTGCAAGACAGGTCGACATCCAGGGTCACCCTGCAAGACAGGTTAACATCCAGGGTCATCCTGCAAGACAGATCAACATCCAGGGTCACCCTGCAAGACAGGTCGACATCCAGAGTCACCCTGCAAGACAGGTCGACATCCAGGGTCACCCTGCAAGACAGATCAACATCCAGGGTCATCCTGCAAGACAGATCAACATCCAGGATCTCCCTGCAAGACAGGTCAACATCCAGAGTCACCCTGCAAGACAGATCAACATCCAGAGTCACTCTGCAAGACAGGTCAACATCCAGAGTCACCCAGCAAGACAGGTCAACATCCAGGGTCACCCTGCAAGACAGGTCAACATCCAGGGTCACCCTGCAAGACAGGTCAACATCCAGGGTCACCCTGCAAGACAGGTCAACATCCAGGGTCACCCTGCAAGACAGGTCAACATCCAGAGTCACCCTGCAAGACAGGTCAACTTCCAGGGTCATCCTGCAAGACAGGTCAACATACAGGGTCATGCTGCAAGACAGGTCAACTTCTAGGGTCACCCTGCAAGACAGGTCAACTTCCAGGGTCACCCTGCAAGACAGATCAACATCCAGGGTCACCCTGCAAGACAGATCAACATCCAGGGTCACCCTGCAAGACAGGTCAACATCCAGGGTCACCCTGCAAGACAGGTCGACATCCAGGGTCACCCTGGAAGACAGGATGTAATTACTATTCTAATCAAAAAAGAAGTGCCAAACCTACAAGGGTCATACAGTGCACCAGGGCAGGGAAGGATGCAGGGGTATTGGGTAGCAAGAGGAAGCGGGAATGATTATTAGGTCATGGAGTGCAGCAGGGCAGTGGATAGTGCAGGGGTAGAGGGTAGCAAGAGATTTAGAAAGGGCTGTGAGGAGTATTGGAGGCATCATCATCAGAGTTTGTGCAGTGAATCAGTTGCTGTCAAAAAGTCAGCGAGAGAGTCCGGGTTAACTTTGACTGTCGCAGCCCCTTTCTGAAACTGTCATTCTGTGTCGAGAAATATTTGAAAAAAATATTATTTTTTTCATATGAAATGATAGAGAATCTTTTCCCGATCATAATGACACCAGAAGTATGAAATTTGATGGAAAAACTTATGGAATTATGCTTGCGTGAAGTTAGCGGTCTCGGCGATATATAAACATCGGTGATTTTGCCAATTTTGAGCCCTATTTTCGGCCAATTCCATTGTTCCAGTCGACCAAACTCATAGCTATTTCTTTAGAACTCCGTTTTTTCTATCAATTGAGTACAAGAAACCGCCCATTTACCAATTTGAACTACCCAATCAAGTGGTCAGAAATTGGCAATGTGGCCAATTTCAAACAAATTAAAAAGATGCCAATTTCAAAATAGGGTCCAGAATAAACAATGTAGACATTCTTGGCACTAAAATAACATATCCTCTGTTCATTAGTCACGTCTCTAGGCCCCTCTTATATTACTCTTGCTTTCTATTTTGATTTTTTATTCACACAAAAAAAAATAGATTTACTGTTATGCAGACTACAGCATTATTGTAAAAATGGTATAAATAATATCAGTGCACTAGTGAAAGAATATTAGACTCCCCAGTTGACGTGTATTGGACGTGAAAGAATATTAGACTCCCAGTTGACGTGTATTGGACGTGAAAGAATATTAGACTCCCAGTTGACGTGTATTGGACGTGAAAGAATATTAGACTTCCAGTTGACGTGTATTGGACGTGAAAGAATATTAGACTCCCAGTTGACGTGTATTGGACGTGAAAGAATATTAGACTCCCAGTTGACGTGTATTGGACGTGAAAGAATATTAGACTCCCAGTTGATGTGTATTGGACGTGAAAGAATATTAGACTCCCCAGTTGACGTGTATTGGACGTGAAAGAATATTCGACTCCCCAGTTGGCGTGTATTGGACGTGTGGTGTGATTTGTTTACTCTTGAACATTGGTAAAAATCGAACATTTCCGCTACTTTGAGCTCAATTTCAAGGTTGTTTTCATCGTGAAACTAATCAAAATCATCTCTATTTCTGTAA
The DNA here is from genome assembly GCF_038502225.1 of Cherax quadricarinatus. Taxonomy (NCBI): domain Eukaryota; kingdom Metazoa; phylum Arthropoda; class Malacostraca; order Decapoda; family Parastacidae; genus Cherax; species Cherax quadricarinatus. Next base: position 10,531,359 of record NC_091380.1, on the reverse strand, counting down.
TATGTTTTCCATTCTGTCAGATGAGAACATGATAACGAGAATACAACAAATAAGTACTATACGAAAATGTATCTGAAAGTCATCGTTTTATTCCAAAATCATAGTCTGAGGTTTTTTTCTCATTATGCACTGCTTGCTGCAGGATTTTTTTTTGTAGTGTACACAGACTCATTCTCTCACATGTAGGCCTACCAGTTTTCTCCTGCCTGATTTGAAGCCGCTAGAATTTTTGAGTATATATACGTACATCCGAAACACTGGCTCGTAAGACATATATATTCGGCCGAAACAGTCAGAGTTATAGGAGGGTGCATCAGCAAGAAGGGAAGGTAAAATAAGGGCATTAGAGCAGTGACGATGTTCTGCATGCTCGTTGATAGGGTGGGCAGTCCAATAGAAACTGAAGCCTGACAGTTCTCACAGAGTGGGATAGGGCACTGCTCCATGAGATACCCGTGAGTAAGATGAGTGTGGCCAATGTAGAGACGGGAAAGAGTAGCTTCCCAACCTCGACATTGATGACAAGAAGCCGGCCAGAAACCCATATTTGGTTTAACCCTTAAACTGTCTAAATGTAGATCTACATTATTACTGCTAGTGCTCCAAACGTACATTAGTGTTTTATTTTTCCTGCCTCCAAATTTAGCATAGTTGGCCTGAGATGCCTGGTCAGTACAGAATGGGTCTTAACACTCGGTGTGCGCAGTATTAAAATAATCTGGGGCCACTTAGTACCTTGTGGGAGCACCAGTTCAATTGAGCGCCAGCTAGAGCAAATATCGTGGCAAACACCAGGGATTCACTGATGTCATGTCGTATTAACACTCCCCTTTTAAGAGGAAAGTGATATTGACCAAGAGTTTAGTGGCTTTGAGATGGTTGTGGCCACAAGTGGTCGAGGAAATATCAAAAACCTTGATAATAACCCATGTGTAACATTTGTGTAACATCCTTTCATGTTTGATACCACTGGTAGTGTCATCCTGCCAGAATGTCCTAGAGAAACGATTCTAGAATGTGTAATACGTGTTCGCCTGGCTGACCAACCAACCGACTGACCAACCGACTCTGATTTTGACTGTCTCTCTGCCTGTATCTGTCTCTATCTCAGTTTCTGTCTATATCTCTGTATCTGTCTATCTCTGTCTCTCTCTCACAGGTACACGTAAGTACAGGTATCATACATAGTACAAATTACCTAGGATAACCCAAAAATTCCAGGCAAGGTGCTATATAGTGCTTGTAGATATAAGGTATAATAAGCATGACTGGAAAGTAATATGCATTTTCACTTGTTCAGGAATCAGACGTGACGACTCTGCATCGTGTGTAATACCTGTTGGTTTATGAGCCGGTCTCTGAGACAGAAGCAGATGGAAAGACAGACACACAGGCAGGCAGGAAGACAGATGCACAAGCACAGAGAAAGACAGACACACACACAAGCAGATATAAAGACCGAGGCACACAGGCAGACAGAAGGACAGACACAGGCAGACAGAAAGACAGACAGACAGACATGTTTGTGTTTAACAGTCAAAACAAACAAAGTGAGGGTTCCGTGCAGTGATGCACGATCATCGTCACTCCACTGCTTCATTGTCACCAGTTTAGTGACACTAGTCTCAACACCATACTTCAGGGAGTTTCATATATACCCCAACATGTCTGAAAACATTGCTGAGACCTATAAATACTTTGTATAAGAGAGATTTTTTATTCACACAAAAAATAGAAGATTTACTGTTATGCAGACTACTGCATTATTGTAAAAATGGTATAAATAATATCAGTGCACTAGTGAAAGAATATTAGACTCCCCAGTTGACGTGTATTGGACGTGTGGTGTGATTTGTTTACTCTTGAATATTGGTAAAAATCGAACATTTCCGCTACTTTGAGCTCAATTTCAAGGTCGTTTTCATCATGAAACTAATCAAAATCACCGCTATTTCTGTAATATGTTTTCCATTCTGTCAAATGAGAACATGATAACGAGAATACAACAATAAATACTATAGGAAAAATACACCTTAAAGTCATCCTTTTAATCCAAAAACACGTCTGAGTTTTTTCTCTCATGCACTTCATGCTGCAGGATTTTTTTATACAGTGCACACTGACCACACAGACCCATTCTTTCACATGTGGGTCTACCAGCTTTCTTCTGCTTGATTTGAAGCCGCTAGAATTATTGAGTATATATACGTCTGAAACACTGGCTCATAAGACGTATATACAGCCGAAACAGTCAAAGGGCTAATGTAAGAACAAAGATTGGCTATGAAATCACACCTTCTATAAATTGTAATTATCAGAACATAAAAATTATATAAATTAAAATAAAAAAGAGAAAATAAAGGTATATCGGCAACACTTCTGCAAGCGGCAGTCTGAAATGACCACAAATGGTGACACAGGCATGGATGCAATATGGATAAGTGCTACAAGAATGGCATACAATTCAGCCGTAAAAATGCTAGCCAAGGATAATAAATGCCCTGGCACGATGCTGTCCAGAAACACTGCTGCTAATCCGACGCCGTCAGAAGACTTGGAACCATCGGTGTTCACTGCCATGGCATGAGAATGAGATCGGAAGTGGACAGGATGTAATGTAAATCACAGAACAGATGGATCTTCAACCCACAGCAAGCTAGTCCTGAAACTCACTGTACACAAGTTAGAAAGTAAAAGTATTAAATTCTGGAGTAGAGAGATAACACCGAACCCATAATAGTTATATCTGGAACTTCCTCTTTGTCAACATAATAGTTATATCTGGAACTTCCTCTTGGTCAACATAATAGTTATATCTGGAACTTCCTCTTGGTCAACATAATAGTTATATCTGGAACTTCCTCTTTGTCAACATAATAGTTATATCTGGCACTTCCTCTTTGTCAACATAATAGTTATATCTGGCACTTCCTCTTAGTCAACATAATAGTTATATCTGGCACTTCCTCTTAGTCAACATAATAGTTATATCTGGCACTTCCTCTTTGTCAACATAATAGTTATATCTGGAACTTCCTCTTAGTCAACATAATAGTTATATCTGGCACTTCCTCTTGGTCAACATAATAGTTATATCTGGCACTTCCTCTTGGTCAACATAATAGTTATATCTGGCACTTCCTCTTGGTCAACATAATAGTTATATCTGGCACTTCCTCTTGGTCAAGATGTTAAAAATTTTGATCCTCCATTGTCTTGTTCACTCTCATTGATTCCTTTGGGGATATTAATATCACAATAAAAAAATAAGGGGTAAACCCACAAGGGCCACACAGCACTTCCTGTGAGGATAGCCTGGTCTGTGATCTGTCTTACATGTTTACTGTTGTGTTAGGTGGGTAGGATAGTTGTGGAGGGTGAGAGATCTGCTGCTGTTCTGTCTTACATGTTTACTGTTGTGTTAGGTGGGTAGGATAGTCGTGGAGGGTGAGAGATCTGCTGCTGTTCTGTCTTACATGTTTACTGTTGTGTTAGGTGGGTAGGATAGTCGTGGAGGGTGAGAGATCTGCTGCTGTTCTGTCTTACATGTTTACTGTTGTGTTAGGTGGGTAGGATAGTCGTGGAGGGTGAGAGATCTACTGCTGCTGTGTATTATAATCATGAGGGAGCGCTAAACCCATAGGATTAAACAGCGCATGTAGGGGGGGGAGGGATGAAAGGTACATAAAGCACACACAATGGGAAGCAATCATATTCTGTCCAAGGAAGGATAAGCGTAAGCTCCTCTCGCTGTCATCAAGGTCCTCTTGCTATCATCAAGGTCCTCACTATCTTCAAGGTCCTCTCGCTATCATCAAGGTCCTCTCGCTATCATCAATGTCCTCTCGCTATCATCAAGGTCTTCTTGCTATCATTAAGGTCCTTTCACTATCATCAAGGTCCTCTTGCTATCATCAAGGTCCTCACTATCTTCAAGGTCCTCTCGCTATCATCAAGGTCCTCTCGCTATCATCAAGGTCCTCTCGCTATCATCAAGGTCTTCTTGCTATCATTAAGGTCCTTTCACTATCATCAAGGTCCTCTCGCTATCATCAAGGTCCTCGCTATCATCAAGGTCCTCTTGCTATCATCAAGGTCCTCTTGCTGTCATCAAGGTCCTCTTGCTATCATCAAGGTCCTCTCACTATCATTAAGGTCCTTTCACTATCATCAAGGTCCTCTTGCTATCATTAAGGTCCTTTCACTATCATCAAGGTCCTCTCACTATCATCAAGGTCCTCACTATCTTCAAGGTCCTCTCGCTATCATCAAGGTCCTCTCGCTATCATCAAGGTCCTCTCGCTATCATCAAGGTCCTCTTGCTATCATTAAGGTCCTTTCACTATCATCAAGGTCCTCTCGCTATCATCAAAGTCCTGTCGCTATCATCAAGGTCCTCACTATCTTCAAGGTCCTCGCTATCATCAAGGTCCTCTTGCTATCATCAAGGTCCTCTTGCTATTATCAAGGTCCTCTTGCTATCATTAAGGTCCTTTCACTATCATCAAGGTCCTCTCTCTATCATTAAGGTCCTTTCACTATCATCAAGGTCCTCACTATCATTAAGGTCCTTTCACTATCATCAAGGTCCTCTCGCTATCATCAAGGTCCTCGCTATCATCAAGGTCCTCACTATCTTCAAGGTCCTCACTATCATCAAGGTCCTCTTGCTATCATCAAGGTCCTCTTGCTGTCATCAAGGTCCTCTTGCTATCATCAAGGTCCTCTCACTATCATTAAGGTCCTTTCACTATCATCAAGGTCCTCTTGCTATCATTAAGGTCCTTTCACTATCATCAAGGTCCTCTCGCTATCATCAAGGTCCTCTCACTATCATCAAGGTCCTCACTATCTTCAAGGTCCTCTCGCTATCATCAAGGTCCTCTCGCTATCATCAAGGTCCTCGCTATCATCAAGGTCCTCTCGCTATCATTAAGGTCCTTTCACTATCATCAAGGTCCTCTTGCTATCATCAAGGTCCTGTCACTATCATCAAGGTCCTCACTATCTTCAAGGTCTTTGCTATCATCAAGGTCCTCTTGCTATCATTAAGGTCCTCTTGCTATCATCAAGGTCCTCTTGCTATCATTAAGGTCCTTTCACTATCAAGGTCCTCTCACTATCATTAAGGTCCTTTCACTATCAAGGTCCTCTCACTATCATTAAGGTCCTCTCGCTATCATCAAGGTCCTGTTGCTATCATCAAGGTCCTCACTATCTTCAAGGTCCTCTCACTATCATCAAGGTCCTCTCGCTATCATCAAGGTCCTCTCGCTATCATCAAGGTCCTCTCGCTATCATCAAGGTACTTCCCAGGGAAGGGGATGGGGATAGTGGTACGTAAAGAAAAATCTCCAGTGTTGAATTGTTATATTAACGTTTAAACTGTCCCAGCGTAGATCTACGCTCAGAGCTACACCAGCAAACATACATCTATGTTTGGACAGTTTAAAGGTTAAAGCCTGTGAATGGAAAACTAATGTCCAACAAATTATTATTATTATTATTATTATTATTATTATTATTATTATTATTATTATTATAAAAAAGAAGCGCTAAACCGCAAGGGTCATACAGCTGTGCAACAAATGTTAAGCTTAGTGACCAAGATTAAGGGTCTTTTTTTATTTTTTTGGCCCTTGAGGGAGGCTCCTTGGTGTTGGCAATGGGCTCTTGATCCAAGGAGCTATGCCTGTCCTTGGATCAAATCTGAGCACCTCTCATTTTCCCTGGGCACTATGTAACCCCTACGGGTTTAACACTTTCCTAAGAATTTAAACTTTTTGTCGTATTTGTACGAGATTTTTCAATAATGTTAGTGTAAACTTGAACGTTTTATGTAGTTGTTTATATTTTATGGCGAGACAGTTCTTGTGTGTGTGTGTACTCACCCATTTGTGGTTGCAGGGGTCGAGACTCAGCTCCTGGCCCCGCCTCTTCACTGATCTCTACTTGGTCCTCTCTCTCTCCCTGCTCCATGAGCTTTATCATACCTCATCTTAAAGCTATGTATGGTTCCTGCCTCCACTACATCACTTTCTAGGCTATTCCACTTCCTGACGACTCTATGACTAAAGAAATACTTCCTAACATCCCTGTGACTCGACTGAGTCTTCAGCTTCCAATTGTGACCCCTTGTTTCTGTGTCCCATCTCTGGAACATCCTGTCTCTGTCCACCTTGTCTATTCCACGCAGTATTTTGTATGTCATTATCATATCTTCCCTGACCCTCCTGTCCTCCAGTGTCGTCAGTCCGATTTCCCTCAACCTTTCATCGTAGGACATCCCCCTGAGCTCTGGGACTAGCCTTGTTGCAAACCTTTCTACTTTTTCTAACTTCTTAATGTGCTTGACCAGGTATGGGTTCCAAACTGGTGCTGCATACTCCAGTATGGGCCTGACGTACACAGCGTACAGTGTCTTGAACGAATCCTTACTAAGGTATCGGAACGCTATTCTCAGGTTTGCCAGGTGCCCGTATGCTGCAGCAGTTATCTGACTGACGTGTGCTTCCAGAGATGTGCTCGGTGCTATACTCACCCCAGGATCTTTCTCCTTGAGCAAGGTTTGCAGTCTTTAGCCACCTAGCCTATCCTCTGTCTGCGGTCTTCTTTGCCCTTCCCCGATTTTCATGACTTTCCATTTGGCAGGGTTAAATTTGAGAAGCCAGTTCCTGGACCACGCATCCAGCCTGTCCAAGTCACTTTGAAGTCCTTCCTGATCCTTGTCTGATTTAATTCTCCTCATTAACTTCACATCATCTGCAAATAGAGACACCTCTGAGTCTATCCCTTCCATCATCTCATTCACACATACCAAATATAGCACTGGTCCTAGGACCGACCCCTGTGGGACCCCACTTGTCACAGGTTCCCACTGTGATGCCTCATCACGTACCATGACTTGTGTGTGTGTGTGTGTGGGAGTGTGTGTGTGTGTGTGTGTGTGTGTGTGTGGGAGTGTGTGTGTGTGTGTGTGTTTGTGGGGGGGTGTATGGTGTGTGCGTGTGTGTCCTGTGTGTGTATGTGGTGTGTGTGTGTGTGTCTGTCCTGTGTGTGTGTGTCCTGTGTGTGTGTGGAGAGGTGTGGGTGTGATGTATGTGTGGTGTGTGTGTGTGTACTCACCTAGTTGAGGTTGCAGGGGTCGAGTCCAAGCTCCTGGCCCCGCCTCTTCACTGGTCGCTACTAGGTCACTCTCCCTGAACCGTGAGCTTTGTCATACCTCTGCTTAAAGCTATGAATGGATCCTGCCTCCATTACACCACTTCCCATACTATTCCAATTCCTGACTACTCTGTGACTGAAGAAATACTTCCTAACATCCCTGTGATTCATCTGTGTCTTCAACTTTCAACTGTGTCCCCTTGTTACTGTGTCCCATCTCTGGAACATTCTGTCTTTGTCCACCTTGTCAATTCCTCTCAGTATTTTGTATGTCGTTATCATGTCCCCCCTATCTCTCCTGTGCTCCAGTGTCGTCAGGTCGATTTCCCTTAACCTCTTCTCGTAGGACATACCTCTTAGCTCTGGGACTAGTCTTGTTGCAAACCTTTGCACTTTCTCTAGTTTCTTTACGTGTTTGGCTAGGTGTGGGTTCCAAACTGGTGCCACATACTCCAATATGGGCCTAACGTACACGGTGTACAGGGTCCTGAACGATTCCTTATTAAGATGTCAGAATGCTGTTCTGAGGTTTGCTAGGCGCCCATATGCTGCAGCAGTTATTTGGTTGATGTGCGCTTCAGGAGACATGCTCGGTGTTATACTCACCCCAAAATCTGTTTCCTTGAGTGAGGTTTGTAGTCTCTGGCCCCTAGACTGCACTCCGTCTGCAGTCTTCTTTGCCATTCCCCAATCTTCATGACTTTGCATTTGGTGGGGTTGAACTCCAGGAGCCAATTGCTGGACCAGGTCTGCAGCCTGTCCAGATCCCTTTGTAGTTCTGCCTGGTCTTCAATCGAATGAATTCTTCTCATCAACTTCACGTCATCTGCAAACAGGGACACTTCGGAGTCTATTCCTTCCGTCGTGTCGTTCACAAATACCAGAAACAGCACTGGTCCTAGGACTGACCCCTGTGGGACCCCACTGGTCACAGGTGCCCACTCTGACACCTCACCACGTACCATGACTCGCTGCTGTCTTCCTGGCAAGTATTCCCTGATCCATTGTAGTGTCTTCCCTGTTATCCCTGCTTGGTCCTCCAGTTTTTGCACTAATCTCTTGTGTGGAACTGTGTCAAATGCCTTCTTGCAGTCCAAGAAAATGCAATCCACCCAACCCTCTCTCTCTCTTGTCTTACTGCTGTCACCCTGTCATAGAACTCCAGTAGGTGTGTGACACAGGATTTCCCGTCCCTGAAACCACGTTGGCTACTGTTGATGAGATCATTCCTTTCTAGGTGTTCCACCACTGTTCTCCTGATAATCTTCTCCATGACTTTGCATACTATACATGTCAGTGACACTGGTCTGTAGTTTAGTGCTTCATGTCTGTCTCCTTTTTTAAAGATTGGGACTACATTTGCTGTCTTCCATGCCTCAGGCAATCTCCCTGTTTCAATAGATGTATTGAATATTGTTGTTAGGGGTACACATAGTGCCTCTGCTCCCTCTCTCAGGACCCACGGAGAGATGTTATCTAGCCCCATTGCCTTTGAGGTATCTAGCTCACTCAGCACCTAGTTGAGGTTGCAGGGGTCGAGTCCTAGCTCCTGGCCCTGCCTCTTCACTGGTCGCTACTAGGTCACTCTCCCTGAGCCGTGAGCTTTATCATACCTCTGCTTAAAGCTATGTATGGATCCTGCCTCCACTACTTTGCTTCCCAAACTATTCCACTTCCTGACTACTCTGTGGCTGAAGAAATACTTCCTAACATCCCTGTGATTCATCTGTGTCTTCAACTTCCAACTGTGTCCCCTTGTTGCTGTGTCCCATCTCTGGAACATCCTGTCTTTGTCCACCTTGTCAATTCCTCTCAGTATTTTGTATATTGTTATGTCCCCCCTATCTCTCCTGTCCTCCAGTGTTGTCAGGTCGATTTCCCTGAACCTCTCCTCGTAGGACATACCCCTTAGCTCTGGGACTAGTCTTGTTGCAAACCTTTGCACTTTCTCTAGTTTCTTTACATGCTTGGCTAGGTGTGGGTTCCAAACTGGTGCCACATACTCCAATATGAGCTTAACGTACACGGTGTCCTGAATGATTTCTTGTTAAGTTGCAGGAATGCTGTTCTGAGGTTTGCTAGGCGCCCATATGCTGCAGCAGTTATTTGGTTGATGTGTGCTTCAGGAGATGTGCCTGGTGTTATACTCACCCCAAGATCTTTTTCCTTGAGTGAGGTTTGTAGTCTCTGGACCCCTAGACTGTACTCCGTCTGCAGTCTTCTTTGCCCTTCCCCAATCTTCATGACTTTGCACTTTGTGGGGTTGAACTCCAGGAGCCAATTGCTGGACCAGGTCTGCAGCCTGTCCAGATCCCTTTGTAGTTCTGCCTGGTCTTCAATCGAATGAATTCTTCTCATCAACTTCACGTCATCTGCAAAAAGAGACACTTCGGAGTCTATTCATTCCGTCATGTCATTCACAAATACCAGAAACAGCACTGGTCCTAGGACTGACCCCTGTGGGACCCCGTTGGTCACAGGCGCCCACTCTGACACCTCACCGCGTACCATGGCTTGCTGCTGTCTTCCTGACAAGCATTCCCTGATCCATTGTAGTGCCGTCCCTGTTATCCCTGCCTGGTCCTCCATTTTTTGCACTAATCTCTTGTGTGGAACTGTGTCAAATGCCTTCTTGCAGTCCAAGAAAATGCAATCCACCCACCCCTCTCTTGTCTTACTGCTGTCACCCTGTCATAGAACTCCAGTAGGTGTGTGACACAGGATTTCCCGTCCCTGAAACCATGTTGGCTGCTGTTGATGAGATCATTCCTTTCTAGGTGTTCCACCACTCTTCTCCTGATAATCTTCTCCATGACTTTGCATACTATACATGTCAGTGACACTGGTCTGTAGTTTAGTGCTTCATGTCTGTCTCTTTTTTTAAAGATTGGGACTACATTTGCTGTCTTCCATGCCTCAGGCAATCTCCCTGTTTCAATAGATGTATTGAATATTGTTGTTAGGGGTACACATAGTGCCTCTGCTCCCTCTCTCAGGACCCATGGAGAGATGTTATCTAGCCCCATTGCCTTTGAGGTATCTAGCTCACTCAGAAGCCTCTTCACTTCTTCCTCGGTTGTGTATACTGTGTCCAGCACTTGGTGGTGTGCCCCACCTCTCCGTCTTTCTGGTGCCCCTTCTGTCTCCTCTGTGAACACTTCTTTGAATCTCTTGTTGAGTTCCTCATATACTTCACGGTCATTTCTTGTTGTCTCTCCTCCTTCCTTCCTTAGCCTGATTACCTGGTCCTTGACTGTTGTTTTCCTCTTGATGTGGCTGTATAACAGCTTCGGGTCAGATTTGGCTTTCGCTGCTATGTCGTTTTCATATTGTCGTTGGGCCTGCCTCTCCTCAGCCTCTTTGCACATGGTTGTTACATATTCCATCTCATTAACTGGCTTCCCTGCCAGTTCTCTGTCCCACTGAACCTCGTTCAGGAAGTTCCTCATTCCCGTGTAGTCCCCTTTCTTTTAGTTTGGCTTCATTTGCCCTGGCCGTCCTGCACGCGCGCGCGCGCATGTGTGTGTGTGTGTGTGTGTGTGTGTGTGTGTGTGTGTGTGTGTGTGTGTGTGTGTGTGTGTGTGTGTACTCACCTATTTGTGGTTGCAGGGGTCGAGTCCTAGCTCCTGGCCCCGCCTCTTCACCGGTTGCTACTGGGCCCTCTCTCTCCCCGCTCCATGAGCTTTATCAAACCTCGTCTTAAAACTGTGTATGGTTCCTGCCTCCACTACGTCATTTTCTAGGCTATTCCACTGCCTTACAACTCTATGACTGAAGAAATACTTCCTACTATCTCTCTGACTCATTTGTGTCTTCAACTTCCAATTGTGGCCTCTTGTTTCTGTGTCCCCTCCCTGGAACATCCTGTCTTTGTCCACCTTGTCTATTCCACGCAGTATTTTATATGTCGTTATCATGTCTCCCCTGACCCTCCTGTCCTCCAGTGTCGTCAGGCCGATTTCCCTTAATCTTTCTTCATAGGACATTCCCCTTAGCTCTGGAACTAACCTTGTCGCAAACCTTTGTACTTTCTCTAGTTTCTTGACGTGCTTTATCAAGTGCGGGTTCCAAACAGGTGCTGCATACTCCAGTATGGGCCTGACATACACGGTGTACAGTGTGTGTGTGTGTGTGTGTGTGTGGTGTGTGTGTGTGTGTGGTGTGTGTGTATGTATGTGTGTGTCCTGTGTGTGTGTCCTGTGTGTGTGTGTGTGTCCTGTGTGTCTGTGTGTGTGTGTGTGTCCTGTTTGTGTGTGTTTCCTGTGCGTGTGTGTCCTGTGTGTGTGCATGAGGTGTGTGTGTCCTGTGTGTGTGCATGAGGTGTGTGTGTGTGTGTGTGTGTGTGTGTGTGTGTGTGTGTGTGTGTGTGTGTGTGTGTGTGTGGTGTGTGTGTGTGTGTGGTGTGTGTGTATGTGTGTGTCCTGTGTGTGTGTCCTGTGTGTGTGTGTGTGTGTGTGTGTCCTGTGTGTGTGTGTGTGTGTGTGTCCTGTTTGTGTGTGTTTCCTGTGCGTGTGTGTATCCTGTGTGTGTGCATGAGGTGTGTGTGTCCTGTGTGTGTGTGTGTGTGTGTGTGTGTGTGTGTGTGTGTGTGTGTGTGTGTGTGTGTGTGTGTGTGTGTGTGTGTGTGTGTGTGTACTCAGTTGTACTCACCTAGTTGAGGTTGCAGGGGTCGAGTCCAAGCTCCTGGCCCCGCCTCTTCACTAGGTCACTCTCCCTGAACCTTGAGCTTTATCATACCTCTGCTTAAAGCTATGTATGGATCCTGCCTCCACTACATCGCTTCCCAAACTATTCCACTTCCTGACTACTCTGTGTGTGCTTGTGGTGTGTGTGGTGTGTGTGTGGTGTGTGTGTGTGTGTGTGTGATGTGTGTGTGGTGTGTGCGATTGTGTGTGTGTGTACTCACCTATTTGTACTCACCTATTTGTGGTTGCAGAGGTCGAGTCATAGCTCCTGGCCCTGCCTCTTCACTGATTGCTACTAGGTCCTCTCTCCCTGCTCCATGAGCTTTATCATACCTCGTCTTAAAACTATGTATGGTTCCCGCCTCCACTACATCACTTTCTAGGCTATTCCACTGCCTGACTACTCTATGACTGAAGAAATACTTCCTAACATCCCCTTGATTCATCTGAGTCTTCAACTTCCAATTGTGACCTCTTGTTTCTGTGTCCCATCTCTGGAACATCCCGTTTTTGTCCTCCTTGTCTATTCCACAGTATTTTATATGTTGTTATCATGTCTCCCCTGACCCTCCTGTCCTCCAGTGTCGTCAGGCCGATTTCCCTTAACCTTTCTTCATAGGACAATCCCCTTAGCTCTGGGACTAGTCTTGTTGCAAACATTTGCACTTTCTCTAATTTCTTGATGTGCTTGACCAGGTGTGGATTCCAAACTGGTGCTGTATACTCCAGTATGGGCCTGACGTAAATGGTATACAGAATCTTGAACGATTCCTTTCTGAGGTATCAGAACGCTATCCTTAGGTTTGCCAGACGCCCATACACTACAGCAGTTATCTAATGTGCGCCTCAGGAGATGTCCTCGGTGTTATACTCACCCCCAGATCTTTTTCCTTGAGTGAGGTTTGCAGTCTTTGGCCACCTAGACTATACTGTGTCTGCAGTGTTCTTTCCCCTTCCCCAATCTTCATGACTTTGCATTTGGCGGGGTTAAACTCAAGGAGCCAGTTGCTGGACCAGGCTTGTAGCCTGTCCAGGTCTCTTTGTAGTCCTGCCTGATCCTCGACTGATTTGATTCTCCTCATTAACTTCATATCATCTGCAAATAAAGACACTTCTGAGTCTATCCCTTCTGTTATGTCATTCACATATACCAAAAACAGCACAGGTTCTAGGACTGACCCCTGTGGAACCCCGCTTGTCACAGGCGCCCATGTAGACAGCCTGTACTGTGCATAGACAGCCTATGCTGTCTGCCAGCTTAGTTCATATTTCGTGCCACTGAAGTGCTGCCCTCTGGGCCTGCCCAAGTCTGTGGGATGCTGGGCCCACACTGTCTCACTCTCACAGCGGCCTAGCAGCAAGACAGTTCCCCCTCTTGTGGGATGGCCCTCCTGGGCCATGGGCACAACACACAAGCCTGTGTACCCACCACGACATTACAAATAAAGAAAGAAGCCTCCGAAGACGTTTATAATTCACACCCCGCTTTCAGTTCACCAAATAATCTCGTTATAAATGGTGGGAAGTGGTGGTCGCAGCAGTTGTGTTTGCCCGGAGAGAGGAAGGGATGAAGTCATCTTCACTTTATCACCCTATACAAGAAGCATCTGTCTCTCAACAAGTTATCCTGATGTTGTGTCTGCACGTTTCAGCATCCAGACACAGGTACAAGGAGGATCCAGCCGAAATTTACCGAATTTCTTCGAGAATTGTAAGTGGCGTCCCAGTGACCCCACGCTACAGCGTCCCACGCTGTTTCTCAAGTCACTTGTTCAGCATCACTTGTATGTTCTGCTGTTGTTGTTCAGCTCAGCACAGCTACTTCAGCAAGCCAGAGGTGAGTTTTGTGGTGATTTCTGCGTCCAGTGTGTCTCCCTGTGTTTGTGGGTGGGAGAGGAGGAAGTGGCCAGATCCTCCCTCGCCATACACTCACCCACGCTCGCCCTACTCACACCTCACCAGCCTACTACCACACTCACCACTGCCCACTCCCTCTGCTGTGTTTTCTGCCACAACTCGCTCCACGCTCGCCGGCAGTGACAGCCCAGCGACAGTACCAGTCGAGAAGTGTCCTGAGTTGCTTGTCAGAAGTCCTGCCCAGTTGCCGAGTTTTGACGACGCCTCACTCGAGGGCACCAGCATGATGTGCCCCAGGTTGAATGAAAACCTGCAGCGACTCCTACGATGTCTGCTTCACCGTTCTAGAGGAGACCGTAACCCATTACGTCACAGCTCACCTGCAGCGATGTCTCCTGTGTTGCAGTATCTGTCCAGACGTAGGAAGGTGTGCAGTGATGCCCAACGACGCTCACTGCCTATGACCACGATGTTTAGCACACCCCTCATGTTTTTTTCTTCCCTCCCTGTAGGAAGTTTTTTTTCCATGTCCATATGTATATGTTTTTTATTTTGTGTTCTGTGCCCTGTGCCTATGAGAGAGACTGAGTTTTTTTTACCACCAGTATTGCCACGTCGGGACGATGCGCGGTAGGTGGCCGAGCATATGTAGACAGCCTGTACTGTCTGCATAGACAGCCTATGCTGTCTGCCAGCTTAGTTCATATTTCGCGCCTCCTTATCTGTGCATATTCGTTTCTGGCTCTTTGACTGATCTCCTTGTTTTCCTGGGTCCTTTGCCTTCTATACCTCTTCCATTCTCTAATGCACTTAGTTTTTGCCTCCCTGCACCTTTGGGTAAACCAAGGACTCGCTTTGGTCTTCCCATTGTTTCTGTTGCCCTTGGGAACAAACCTTTCCTCTGCCTCCTTGCATTTTGTTGTTACATATTCCATCATTTCATTTACTGACTTTCCTACAATTTCTCTGTCCCACTGCACCTCCTGCAGGAAGTTCCTCATACCTGTGTAGTCCCCCCCTTTTATAGTTTGGCTTTTTCCCTGCGACTCTTGTTACCCTCTCCACTCGTAACTCTACTATGTAATCAAAACTCAGGACTACGTGGTCACTAGCTCTGAGGGGCCTCTCATATGTGATGTCATCAATGTCTGAGCTACTCAGGGTGAACACAAGGTCCAGTCTTGCTGGTTAATCCTCCCCTCTCTCTCTGGTAGTGTCCCTAATGTGTTGATGCATGAGGTTTTCCAGTACCACATCCATCATCTTGGCTCTCCATGTTTCAGGGCCCCATGAGGCTCCAGGTTTTCCCAATCGATCTCCCTGTGGTTGAAATCGCCCATAACCAGTAACTTTGCTCTGCACTATTGAGCTATTTGTGCCACCTCAGCCAATGTGCCCGCCATCGCTCTCTTGTTCTCATCGTACTCCTCTCTTGGCCTCCTGCAGTTCTGTGGTGGTTTATACATCACTGCAATGACTACCTTATGGTCCCCAGATTGAATTGTACCTACTATGTAGTCCCTTTCTCCAATCTCGTCCATGCCTTCCATTTCCTCTAAACTCCATCGGTTTTTTTATGAGCAGTGCAGCCCCTCCTCCCCCTCTGCTCCTATCTTTCCTCAGGATCTGATATCCTGGTGGGAAGACTGCATCTGTTATTGTCTCAGTGAGTTTCATTTCTGTGATTGTTATGATGTCTGGGGACTTCTCGTTGATTCTTTCATGCCACTTCTCGTATTTATTTGCTATTCCATCTGCGTTTGTTTACCATACCTTCAGCTTCTTGTCTATCACGGTGGTCCTGGGAGAATATTGGGGTTGGGGAGCGGGAGCCCTGGGGGGGCCGATGGGGGTTTGTGATGGGGGGTGAGGGCAGAGTGCCCGTAGGGAGCTGCTGTGGCAGCCGGGTTTGTGATGTGGAGGGTGGGGGCAGAGGGAACAGTGTGCGGGCTTTGGTTGAGATTATTCAGTTGTTTCAGGGTTATTGTGGTTGGAGTCCTTCTGCAGGTGTCTCTGTAGGATGTATTTATCCTTCCACCTGAGTCTGGGTTCTGCTCGTCTTCATAGATGCATCCCGTTCCTCCTTTCGTCTTTGTACCCTCTCTCTCAGTGTCCTCCTTTCCTGCTGTGTTCTGTCGTGTGTGGTGTGGTGTGTGTGTGGTGTATGTGGTATGGTGTGGTGTGTGTGTGTGTGTGGTGTTTGTGTGTGGTGTGTGTGTTTGTGGTGTGTGTGTTTGTGGTGTGTGTGTGCGTTTGTGTTCGTGGTGTGTGTGTATGTGTGGTGTGTGTGTGTGTGTGTGTGTGTGTGTACGTACTCACCTATTTCACCTATTTGTGGTTGCAGGAGTCGAGTCTTAGCTCCTGGCCCCGCCTCTTCACCGGTTGCTACTGAGCTTTATCATACCTCATCTTAAAACTATGTATGGTTCCTGCCTCCACTACATCACTTTCTAAGCTATTCCACTGCCTGACAATTCTATGACTGAAGAAATACTTCCTAATATATCTCTGACTCATCTGTGTCTTCAACTTCCAGTTGTGACTTCTTGTTTCTGTGTCCCCTCCCTGGAACATCCTGTCTTTGTCTACCTTGTCTATTCCGTGCAGTATTTTATGTGTCATTACCATGTCTCCCCTGACCCTCCTGTCCTCTAGTGTCGTCAGGCCAATTTCTTCATAAGACATTCCCCTTAGTTCTGGAACTAACCTTGTCGCAAACCTTTGCACTTTCTCTAGTTTCTTGACGTGCTTTATCAAATGCGGGTTCCAAACAGGTGCTGCATACTCCAGTATGGGCCTGACATACACGGTGTACAGTGTCTTGAATGATTCCTTATTAAGGTATCAGAACGCTCTTCTCAGGTTTGCCAGGCGCCCATATGCTGCAGCAGTTACCTGGTTGATGTGTGCTTCCGGAGACATGCTCGGTGTTATACTCACTCCAAGATCTTTCTCCTTGAGCAAGGTTTGCAGTCTTTGACCACCTAGCCTATACTCTGCGGTCTTCTTTGCCCTTCCCCTATCTTCATGACTTTGCATTTGGCGGGATTAAACTCGAGAAGCCAGTTGCTGGACCAGGTGTCCAGTCTGTCCAGGTCTCTTTGAAGTCCTGCCCGGTCCTCATCTGATTTAATTCTCCTCATTAACTTCACATCATCTGCAAACAGGGACACTTCTGAGTCTAACCCTTCCATCATGTCGTTCACATATACCAAAAATAGCACTGGTCCTAGGACCGACCCCTGTGGGACCCCACTCGTCACAGGTGCCCATTGTGAAACATCATTACGTACCATGACTCGTTGTTGCCTCCCTGTCAGGTATTCTCTGATCCATTGCAGTGCCCTTCCTGTTATATGAGCCTGATCCTCTAGCTTCTGCACTAATCTCTTGTGAGGAACTGTGTCAAAGGCCTTCTTGCAGTACAAGAAGATGCAATCAACCCACCCCTCTCTCTCGTGTGTGTGTGTCTTCAACTTCCAACTGTGACCCCTTGTTTCTGTGTCCCATCTCTGGAACATCCTGTGTCTGTCCACATTATCTACCCCACGCAGTATTTCCTATACCGTTATCATGTCTCCCCTGACCCTCCTGTCCTCCAGTGTCGTCAGGTTGATTTCCCTTAACCTTTCTTCATAGGACATTCCCCTTAGCTCTGGAACTAGTCTTGTTGCAAACCTTTGCACTTTATCTAATTTCTTGATGTGCTTGACCAGGTGTGGGTTCCAAACTGGTGCTGCATACTCCAATATGGGCCTGATGTACACAGTTTACCTTCAGTTTACCTGGAGAGAGTTCTGGGGGTCAACGCCCCTGCGGCCTGGTCTGTGACCAGGCCTCCTGGTGGATCAGAGCCTGATCAACCAGGCTGTTACTGCTGGCTGCACGCAATCCAACGTACGAGCTACAGCCTGGCTGGTCAGGTACCTACTTTAGGTGCCTGTTCATTATTATTATAATCAAGGGGAAGCGCTAAACCCGGAGGATTATACAGCGCCTGGGGGGGGGGATGTGGAAGGCATTCAGGCTTAATTCGGGGAACTGGAGCACAGATCCAATTCCCTAAATCAAGAGCCCCTCACCAACATCAAGGAACCTTCCCTGAGGGGAGGTGCCTGTTCAGTACCTGCTTGAAGACTGCCAGGGGTCTGTTGGTAATTCCCCTTATGTATGCTGGAAGGCAGTTGAACAGTTTATAGAGTCTTGAATGATTCCTTACTGAGGTATCGGAACGATATTCTCAGGTTTGCCAGGCGTCCGTATGCCGTAGCAGTTGTCTGGTTAATGTGTGCTTCCGGCGACATGCTCGGTATTATACTCACCCCAAGATCTTTCTCCTTGAGCGAGGTTTGCAATCTTTGGCCTCTTAGCCTAGACTCTGTCTGCGGTCTTATTTGCCCTTCCCCGATCTTCATGACTTTGCATTTGGCGGGGTTAAATTCTAAGAGCCAGTTGCTGGACCATGCGTCCAGCCTGTCCAGGTCTCTTTGTAGACCTGTGTGTGTGTGTGTGTGTGTGTGTGTGTGTGTGTGTGTGTGTGTGTGTGTGTATGGTGTGTATGTGTGGTGTGTATGTGTGGTGTGTGTATATTGTCATAAGGAAGTGGCAAACCTTTAGGGGATATCCATTGCCTGAAAAATGTTTAGAGGTGGTTATAACTATTGGGCATGAGCACCACCACCAACAGTCACCATTATCACACGTTCATCAACTACCATAAGGCAAGATCATTATTATAATCATTAACTGTATAACTGTTACAGGTTTCGCTTGGCTATGATTATAATATAATCATACCTACCGTATATGGCGGCTCATAAGACTTGTTTTAGTTTCAATGGCTCGGCATTGGACATAACTGGGAGAGCTACAACCCACCCCAAAGTTCTAGCTCCCATCACTGACCTTCAGTTTATAGGACAGGCTGGTTTTTGGGAGACATTTTATGGGGGAAAAAACGTGTGTAATAAGCCGTGAAATACGGTAAGCACTAAACTTTTAAGGGTCAGAGCACTGCCCGTAAGGCAAGAAAAATCTCTTCGCCTCCCTTGTGATACAAGTCATTTATGGCAAAAGTGCAAAATAGTTTTATTTTAATTAAAATATATTTGTTGTAACATTGTACAGTAGTTCACGGACCAACTGGTAATTCTGTTTTTTTCACTAAAAAAACTGAGCATAATTTAATACAGTGGAACCTGGGTTTTTGTATGTCCTAGTCTGTACGTAAATTATTATAATAAAAAATAAGCGCTGAGCCACAAGGGCTGTACAGCAGTCTGTATGTAAAACTATGGTTATTCTCTATATTATTATTATTATAATCAAGGGGGAAGCACTAAACCCGGAGGATTATACAGCGCCTGGGGGGAGGGATGTGGAAGGCATTCAGGCTTAATTCAGGGAACTGGAGCACAGATCCAATTCCATAAATCAAGAGCCCCTCACCAACATCAAGGAACCTTCCTTGAGGGGTTATTCTCTATAAAATGTATTTTTTGTTAATATTTTTGGGTGTCTGGAATGGATTAATTGGATTTACATTATTTCTTATGGGATATATTAACAAAAAAAAAAAATATACATTTTATAGAGAATAACTGTAGTTTTACCTACAAAAACTGTAGTTCCACTGTATTTTATTGATGGAGTCTTACTCAGTTTTATTTATACAATTGGTGGCAGTTTTTCAAAATTATCCCCCTCAAGGTAGGTTCCTTGATGCTGGTGAGGGGCTCTTGATCTAGGGAATTGGATCTATGCTCCAGTTCCCTAAATTAAGCCTGAATACCTTCCACATCCCCCCACAGGCACTGTATAATCCTACGGGTTTAGCGCTTCCACCTTGATTATAAGAATAATAAATTCAAAATTATGGGGGAGCACTAAACCATTAGGGGTTATACAGCAGCTGTGGGGGGTCGGGGGTGTAATTATACAGCAGTTGTGGAGGGTCAGGGGTGTAATTATACAGCAGTTGTGGAGGGTTGGGGGTGTAATTATACAGCAGTTGCGGGGGGTCGGGGGTGTAATTATACAGCAGTTGCAGGGGGTCGGGGGTGTAATTATACAGCAGTTGTGGAGGGTCGGGAGTGTAATTATACAGCAGTTGTGGAGGGTCGGGAGTGTAATTATACAGCAGTTGTGGAGGGTCGGGGGTGTAATTATACAGCAGTTGCGGGGGGTCAGGGGTGTAATTATACAGCAGTTGCGGGGGATCGGGGGTGTAATTATACAGCAGTTGTGGAGGGTCGGGAGTGTAATTATACAGCAGTTATGGGGGGTCGGGGGTGTAATTATACAGCAGTTGTGGAGGGTCGGGGGTGTAATTATACAGCAGTTGTGGGGGGTTGGGGGTGTAATTATACAGCAGTTGTGGAGGGTCGGGAGTGTAATTATACAGCAGTTGTGGAGGGTCGGGAGTGTAATTATACAGCAGTTGTGGAGGGTCGGGAGTGTAATTATACAGCAGTTGTGGAGGGTCGGGAGTGTAATTATACAGCAGTTGTGGAGGGTCGGGAGTGTAATTATACAGCAGTTGGGGGGGGTCGGGGGTGTAATTATACAGCAGTTGCGGGGGGTCGGGGGTGTAATTATACAGCAGTTGCGGGGGGTCGGGGGTGTAATTATACAGCAGTTGCAGGGGGTCGGGGGTGTAATTATACAGCAGTTGTGGAGGGTCGGGAGTGTAATTATACAGCAGTTGTGGAGGGTCGGGAGTGTAATTATACAGCAGTTGTGGAGGGTCGGGGGTGTAATTATACAGCAGTTGCGGGGGGTCAGGGGTGTAATTATACAGCAGTTGCGGGGGATCGGGGGTGTAATTATACAGCAGTTGTGGAGGGTCGGGGGTGTAATTATACAGCAGTTATGGGGGGTCGGGGGTGTAATTATACAGCAGTTGTGGAGGGTCGGGGGTGTAATTATACAGCAGTTGTGGGGGGTCGGGGGTGTAATTATACAGCAGTTGTGGAGGGTCGGGAGTGTAATTATACAGCAGTTGTGGAGGGTCAGGAGTGTAATTATACAGCAGTTGTGGAGGGTCGGGAGTGTAATTATACAGCAGTTGTGGAGGGTCGGGAGTGTAATTATACAGCAGTTGTGGAGGGTCGGGAGTGTAATTATACAGCAGTTGCGGGGGGTCGGGGGTGTAATTATACAGCAGTTGCGGGGGGTCGGGGGTGTAATTATACAGCAGTTGCGGGGGGTCGGGGGTGTAATTATACAGCAGTTGCGGGGGGTCGGGGGTGTAATTATACAGCAGTTGCGGGGGGTCGGGGGTGTAATTATACAGCAGTTGTGGGGGGTCGGGGGTGTAATTATACAGCAGTTGTGGAGGGTCGGGAGTGTAATTATACAGCAGTTGTGGAGGGTCGGGAGTGTAATTATACAGCAGTTGTGGAGGGTCGGGGGTGTAATTATACAGCAGTTGCGGGGGGTCGGGGGTGTAATTATACAGCAGTTGTGGAGGGTCGGGGGTGTAATTATACAGCAGTTGCGGGGGGTCGGGGGTGTAATTATACAGCAGTTGTGGAGGGTCGGGGGTGTAATTATACAGCAGTTGCGGGGGGTCGGGGGTGTAATGGAAGACATCCAGGCTTAATTTAGGCAACTGCGCTATATGACCCTTGTAGGTTTAGCGCTTCAGTTTGTATTACAATTAATTTAGGGAAGTGCAACAGTTTTTTCAAAATTCTCAAAAATGAACTATTCAGCAAATTATGTAATGTTCCCTGACAAATCAATATTGAAATTATTTTAAATGCTAAACCCAAAAGGGTTATTCAGCGTTGATCAAAATTATTTGAATTACTACGGGCTCTTATTTTTGGTCACCAATTATTGCTCACTTTATTATAAAGTTAAGTGTTAAACCCAAAAGGGCCAGGTGGTTATATCATCATCAAGATAGCAAAAATAATTTTAAAGCAAAAAGTATTGACGAGAGAATTAAATTGACACGTTAATGTAGTAAAGAAAACAGACGACTTTTATTCCCAGGAACTTTTCCAAGTTTTGAAAAAGTTCCTGCACGAGTGAAATTTAGTCAGCTACAGTAAAGTGTCAAGGTATTCCAGTTGGCCTGATATTCACGTACCTTTCCACTTACAGCAGTAATTGTTATTACAACCGACCACAAGGGTCCACAGCATTAATGACATGGACGTGCATTTTCTTACACTACAATTACTTGTAAAGTTGGATATGAGGAACAACAACATTGTACATTTGTTATATTTATTGTTTTATAACCATCAAATGCATTTTGGCAAAGAGTTAACAAAATATATTTTTCTTTTTGTACAAAGTGTTGAAACATCTTGAGAGGTGAACTGCTTGACATTCCTTAACAACATTCACTGGAGATTCTTCACAAATGAGAAAGATACTAGAACACATTTAGCAATGCACAATATACAGCCTCTCTTTACTTAGCGACGTACTTGTTTACCAATGACTCAGACTTGCAACTGGCTCTCTGACCAGTGTGCGTAACTAAATAATGTATATTAAGAGTTAATTTCCTCTTTCTCTTTATTACAATATACAGTACTGTATAAACATTTAAAAATATACTAAAAATGTTATAAATGGTACAAAGGTGACATTAAAACAATATCAAAGATAGTTGACACAAACTCACTACCATCATAGTATGTTCCTTTCCTAGCGACGAATTCATTTACCGACGAGGTCTTAGGAATGGAACTCTGTCATTAAGTGAGGAGAGGCTGTATATATACCTAAAAGTTTCAGGTTATGCCAACCACGATAAACATGGTTATCTTTTAATTGTACAAAGGAGCTATCAGATCCATCAATGATGTGGAGAACCACAATACTCACCGTATGCAGTGTGTTTTAATAAGGGGAAGTGCTAAACCTTTAGGGAGCCATGCAATGCCTCAGAAATAATGAACACAGTGGTCTGAGCCAAGGGGAGGACAATTCCATTTCTTTGGATCACGAGTTCTTTGAGGGAACACTGAACTTGGAATTTATATTCTTAAGGGGTATATGACATTATGTTGGTAGGGCATGTACTCGCCTAGTTGTGGTTGCAGTTATAGTGTCATGGCTCCTGGCCCTGCCTCTTCACCGGTTGCTACTAGATTCACTCTCCATGACCATGTGCTTTATCATACAGCATAGGTTAAAGGAACAGAGTTAATGCAGCTGCAACAAGAATCAAAGTTGTTACAATAGATTGGTCTGTTCAATTTGCATTGTGTACCAGACTCTTTGCCAAAGGCAGATTGCAAAGCAATGTAATATAATGTAATTGATGCAGAAGGGTTCATCTAAGGAACTAAAGCTACCCTCCCTTTCCATGGATGAAACCTAATTACTTCTTTCCTAGGCACTGCACAACACTTATAAGTTTACAACATAAAAATACTGTGACACAAATAGTCAACCAAATAGCAACAAACTAAATTTTGTAAACTGAAAATTAACGAAAAATCACTTTTACATAGCACAGAAAGTCAATACGAACTTAAATTAAAAGTGTTTAATTTACAAATTTAATTTTTTCTAACAAACGTTACAATGGTTCCCTTGATTTACAGACTGATGTATTAACTAGCTTGTCCTAAAACTTTAGAAGGGTTCCCTTCATGTAGTAGATACCCAGTGTTGGGATTTATAAGACTAATTTATAAACAGATCTTGCTCGTGCCTAGTATGGCCAATGGCATCATAGATAACAGGTCTGTAATTTAAGAGTTCAAGTTAACATTATAAAGATATGGAAGATTTAATGACAAGTTTGAGAAACTTACTTTGAACACACATGGTACCAGTAACTTAGATCCCTGTAGCATGCACTGTACCTATTACAATCAATGCTGTATGACCCTGATGGGTTTAGTGATTAGTTTTGATTATAATGAAGCTATTAATGTACAGCTAGCTCTCCACTTTCGCGAGCTTCGAATATTCGTGAATGCCCAGCCACCCAATCATATTTACCAAACAAATGTGGGGAAAAAAGTACGGGAAAACACTTCTCGCCGCGTCTCTATCCTCCCTCTTACTCCCTCAACCTGGCTGACTTCCTAGCAAGTAAAGGATGGTTTGATAAATTTAAGAGACAGTTCTCCTTGCACAACCTGAAGGCGAGTGGAGAATCAGGTTCGGCAGATCACGTTTCGGCAGCTGCATTCCCTGGCACTTTGAAAAAAATCATTAATGAGAAGGGATACAGACCTGAGCAGGTGTGGAATATGGATGAAACAGCCCTGTATTGGAAGATGCCTGCCAGGACCTTCATCGCCAAGGAGAAGAGTGCAACAGGGTTCAAGGCTGCGATAGACTGATGCACATTAATGCTATGTGCTAACACTGCTGGGCACATAGTAAAATCAGGCTTTATTTATAAAGCTGCCACACCCGGAGCACTGAAGGGACACAACAAGAATCTCCTTCCAGTATTCTGGATGCACAATCCGAAAGCATAGACCACCAACGTCATCTGTATGGAGTGGTTTCACCAATGCTTCCTGACATAGGTATGGGCATGCCTACAAGAGAAGGGCCTTGCAAACAAAATCCTACCGCTTCTTGATAATGCTCCAGGTCACCCGCCATCACTGGAGGGAATGTGTGACGATGTTGAGGTTGTGTTCATGCCGCCAAACACAACCTCCCTGATACAACCTCTTGATCAGGGTGTGATAGCTACATTTAAAGCCTACTACACATGAAGGTCAATGCAAAGGCTCCACGCTGTGTAGGATGCAGATCCAGATATGAGAGTCACTCAATACTGGAAGAAATTCACCATCGCTGTCTCTCAATAGTGTGTGAATGTCAAGGATTTGCGCCCTCAGACAGTGAAGGGTTCTTGGAGGGCTTTGTAGCCAGTGAGTGAGTGTGTGTGTGTGTGTGTGTGTGTGTGTGTGTGTGTGTGTGTGTGTGTGTGTGTGTGTGTGTGTGTGTGTGTGCGTGCGTGCGTGCGTGCGTGCGTGCGTGCGTGCGTGCGTGCGTGCGTGCGTGCGTGCGTGCGCGCGTGCGCACGCGCGATTTTGTTGGATTTGGGCCTCAGGACGAGGTTAACAAAGCCGTAAGGAAGACTGTGGAGTTAGAACGGCTAGTTGGTGAAGGGTTCGAGGACATGGAGGGTGAGGTGAGAGAACTGGTTGAAGAACATGCACTGGGCCTAAATGATGAGTTGTTGGAGATTGTGCAAGCAGAGTGAGGATGAAGAGTGTGTTGCTGAGGCCAATCAACCGATGAGAATGACAGCACAGCTCAAAAAATTTTTTTACGACACAGACCCATCAATGTCGAGGGCTTTGAAGGTGATAAGCAACAATGATAGGAGCATAATTCTCTACAAAACTGTTTGTAGATATGAAGATGAAAGTCTCGGTTGCCCATCACAATGTTATTCACAAGGAAGCCTGCCACTACCACTATTACTTTACTTCCCTACATCATATCTGTACACCAGATTCGCAAATTTTCAAGATTCGCAAGGTTCTTGATCCCCTAACCCTCGCAAATGTGGAGGTCCTCCTGTATACAGGCCCAGATACAAACAGGATGGAGTGAGAGACATGGAGAAAAAGCTGTGTGATGCTTTTGTTCTGTGGAAAGCTTTATCAAGTGTAATCAGACTAAGCTCTACACAGCAAAATGGTCACAAAAGCTTTGCTCTTCATACACATCTTTTAGTTTTCCTATTAATAAAGAACAGCAACTCTGCATAACTTATTCTTGTTTCTATTATTTGGCGGTTAAACTCCGACACTGGACACAGATAAATGAAAATTCTTTTTTCAAATTAAATGACTTAAAATTATCTTAACTTTCAAATTATACATTAATGTCTATTTTATTTCAAACCAAATTAAAAGAGGCTGCACCTTAGTGCAGTAATTTTTTTTTCATTTCCCTAAATTATATGGTGGCATTCCTAGAGAATAAATGACTTGCTAGTTTCACTACACAGTGCGACAACCTATTTAGAACCAAGTTCAATTATGCATTTTTCCTTATACCATAAAAGTAGAGTCAATATTAGTGGACGAGTTTTATAAGTGCACGGAACTAAGGTCACTTGTTGACATAGTGGTATGCAAATGGAATGCTTCATAACACAGTGCTTCCTCTTACTTGAGAAAATACATGCCCAAGGATTTTTGTTTAGTAATTACAATATGACTATTTGTATACAAATTCTGTTATAATACCATTTCCATGTAATTCTTGAAAACATCCTCTGGTTCAGAGCTCGGCCTTTTTCAAAAAAAATAATGTTTTGCTCCCCCAAGAAAGTGAGATTTAAACAATTTCGAAATCTGAAAAATATTAATTTCCCTTGGGAATAATTCCGACTTGGGATTATCTAAGCAAGAGAATACTGTATAAGCAGTATTAGTTTTGACAGTCTGCAAGCATTACAACTACTCTAGTCAACCTCTCCACCGCAGTACCACTAACAAACACATTGCCTATTAAAGCATCATCCCGATAATAAACTAGACATGTGCAACTCTTGGGTATCAATAAAGATACCCAAGAGTTGTACATGTGTCTAGTTTATCAACGTGTCGGTTCTCTGAACCATTCATCTACAAAGCATCATCACATTGGCCTAGTGTTGGACACACCAGCAAAGTGTCTCAATTCACATTCTCAGAGGATGTGTGTTAAGAACAATCAACTGAATTTTTTTCAAATTTGTCATCTATATGGCTGCCAAAATGGCACTAGAGTACCCATCTTTTAGGAAAAAGAAATTTCCACAAGTGAAAATAAATTTAAAAAACTAAAAAATCCAGTAGATGCTACAATTTCAGAGCAACTGAAATACAATTCTCTCCTGCTATTAATAAACTCCATAATTCTAGTATAATAGATTAGTCACACAAACTATCCTTACTTTTAAAGATGGGCCTTTCAGTTTTTTCATAGTTGGGTAGGTAATGACTCACGAAATAGTAATGACACGATTGCAAACGAACCATACCACGGGCGGGGTTAGAACCTGCAATCAGAGTCGGATAGCATGTCAGTCTGGAGTTTTACGACTCTGATCGCGGGTTCTAACCCTGCCTGTGGTATGGTTTGGGTGGGTAATGATACAAGAGACCAACACACTGATAGAGAGGAAAATGCAGTTACATGGAATATAACTGCATTGCTGCATCTCCTGTCCCTAGTTGACTGGTTTCTAGGCATTCCACTAATGTGGATTTTTAAGGGGAGGCAGAATAAGGAGAGAATGACACACTAACACTGTAAATTCAACTAAAGTATCTAGTCTAAAAAGGAAAAAACTATTAGACTTGAAAACTAGTTAACTAAAAGCTTAAATCCCTGGCAGGGGATCTTATGATAGCCTGAGTGCATATAAGTTCAACATGACCATCTGGCTATCACAAAACAGCCATGTTGAACACCAACCTACTGTTAACTATTCTGAACAATATTGTGAACAATACCTACATAATAAAAATTTATATTGATCTTTGACTAACAAAAAATAAATTATCAACTCCCAAGAGTAACTGTTGTAAAGGAAGATTCTGTAGAGATTCAGTTTTAACAGATCTACTCAGTTTTAAGATGTTTTAGCCCTGAATATGCTGATCTAGATTACAACTATAGACACCTTAAAACAAGTGACAACTTCCAATTGTTGCAGATTTTGGATATCACTCTTAAGTACATTGAAAACAAAACTTGATGATCAAGAGAACACAGTCACAGTATGATTACATCTACATGCTCTTTGTAGACATCTTTCATAATGTGTCCAGATAACAAAATACATACATTAGACTAACTTACACAAGAAGAGCCAATTATAATTTATCTTCAAGAGTACTAATGACTATCACAATGACCTACATTAGGAAGTAGCGAGGATAACCTCAGCTCAGGCTACAGAATGCTTCCCAGGCGTTCGAAAACAATCTGTAACCTACTGTACCATAAAAAGAAATCAAATAATACTAAGAAAGGACAATTTGGCAAAACTAAAAATGAATTTCAAATAAAATATTACAATATAGGGAAAAATATCAACCTGTTAATTGTAAATATGTACAGTATTTGGCAGTTTAATTTACAGGTGTGAAAGGCTATCTGGGCTAAACTGTGGCTGCATACCTTAAAGAATTAAAAGGCACAATACTGTGACTGGAACAATACACAAATAACCCGCACACAAGAGAACGAAACTTATGGTCCAAGTCGGACTGAAACGTAGTCGTAATTTTCATTCTCCTATGTGTGGGTTATTTATACTGCATACATTACTTACAAGACATTACTAACATTTATAATTAACACTTTATACTTTAGGGCATCAAGTGCTGTCTAATGACAATTTACACTTACAAATAAATCTGTAGGTACAATAATGTCTTATCCTGCTGTAGGTTCACAGTTATCCGAGCACAAGTTTTGCAAGATGAGCAACTCTGGGTTTATCAGATGATGAATGTGGTAAGTACCTGCTGGCCTGGTCACCCCACACAGCTGTGCCATGCTCACAGGAATACTCCTTGCCAGAGATGCGCCGTGTTCAACAGGAGTTAACCATTGGACTGGACGACAAGTACAGTTGGTGGAACCGTGGTTGCAGCGTTGGCCCAAGCTTCATTGAATGTGTTAGCATGCATCATGTTTTTTGTACAGAAGTAAGTGAGCTGGACACCTCTAAGTAGGATGTCTGTTACAGCCTGTGTGTGAGCATATATAGGGAAAACTTACAATTGTAATAATCACATTTCTCAAATTAAAAAAAGTTCAGTAAACATTTCACAAAATGAAAGCTGCAAAATAGCTTATGTTTATTAATTTGTTTTCACCTTCAGGAGGTAAATATAATTTGAATAGATACACTTTTTACAACCTCTACCTGGCATATGGTAGTTCATATACGTCCAACTTCCTAGCAATAACAGTACTTTACAAAAACAAATTTGTTAATTAACATCAGTGGATTTTACTTTAAAAATATTCCAGTTTTTATCCAGAGACTTTTTTCCCTTATTAACCAAGTTAATACCTCATTCATTACAGTAATGAGCTTGTAAACAGTTGTAACCATGACTTACTGTACAAAGTACATGACTTGTCGCTTCCGATTCCAACAGCAGCATGTAAGAATAGTCAACATATTAATGAATCAAGGGATGTACATTATGTGCATAGTCAAAAAACACAATAATTGTAGTACAAAACATGTCAATGTTTGTGATTTAAAAGAACGCAATTTTCTTTTACAACACAGGATGGGTTCTGTTTACACAGTAGTACAGCCTCTCCTCGCTTAACAACAGATTTATTTTGGAATAAAGATACCTAACTGTTGCGCATCCTACTTATTAAACTTGTACTGGGGAAGTGTGTTTTGTCTGGGATCTGATAAATGTCTTCAGTAGATATTTGAGCTATGATGGGTTTTAGGTAATTTGTTGTTGTAGATACCCACACATGTACCATACACGAGGTAAAGATCATTAGGTAGCAACACAGACTGTATAATGTTGCATTCACATAGTAACGCAGTTGTGAAACAAAGCCCATTTGTTTTTTGTTTTGATACTGAGAGTACGAGTGTTAAATCTTAGGTTGCTACCAGGGTGTATACTTAAATTAACTTCATCTTTCAGTGTGTGTATTGTTTACCCTTATTTTCAATTGTAATTTTATCTTTATTTCCAAACACTACATGGAAGTGTTATTAAAAACAGTGATAATTGTCGTGCAGGCAGATACTGTATTTTCAAAAGCTTATAAACAGTAGACAACACAGCCGTCGCCCTCAAAGGTCCTCTACATAGCGCAATTTTTAATGCAGTTGAAACAATACATGTACGTACTTCCAAAATTGAATAGCATGGCAAAGGCCTTCATAGTACATGCTAATCAATTCTCCATAAACTTCTTGCCAATTGCATTTACAAGGAAAAAATCCAAATATAGTTCTACAAACATTGACTAATGACAAACAAATGGTTAAAGTTGCTGGGAGTCTAGGATGTTCCCCCCGTGGGTTGCTGGGAGTCTAGGATGTTCCCCCCGTGGGTTGCTGGGAGTCTAGGATGTTCCCCCGGTGGGTTGCTGGGAGTCTAGGATGTTCCCCCCGTGGGTTGCTGGGAGTCTAGGATGTTCCCCCCGTGGGATGCTGGGAGTCTAGGATGTTCCCCCTGTGGGTTGCTGGGAGTCTAGGATGTTCCCCCCGTGGGTTGCTGGGAGTCTAGGATGTTCCCCCCGTGGGTTGCTGGGAGTCTAGGATGTTCCCCCCGTGGGATGCTGGGAGTCTAGGATGTTCCCCCCGTGGGTTGCTGGGAGTCTAGGATGTTCCCCCCGTGGGTTGCTGGGAGTCTAGGGTGTTCCCCCCGTGGGATGCTGGGAGTCTAGGATGTTCCCCCCGTGGGTTGCTGGGAGTCTAGGATGTTCCCCCCGTGGGTTGCTGGGAGTCTAGGATGTTCCCCCCGTGGGTTGCTGGGAGTCTAGGATGTTCCCCCTGTGGGTTGCTGGGAGTCTAGGATGTTCCCCCTGTGGGTTGCTGGGAGTCTAGGATGTTCCCCCTGTGGGTTGCTGGGAGTCTAGGATGTTCCCCCTGTGGGTTGCTAGGAGTCTAGGATGTTCCCCCCGTGGGTTGCCGGGAGTCTAGGATGTTCCCCCCGTGGGTTGCTGGGAGTCTAGGATGTTCCCCCGTGGGTTGCTGGGAGTCTAGGATGTTCCCCCCGTGGGTTGCTGGGAGTCTAGGATGTTCCCCCCGTGGGTTGCTGGGAGTCTAGGATGTTCCCCCCGTGGGTTGCTGGGAGTCTAGGATGTTCCCCCCGTGGGTTGCTGGGAGTCTAGGATGTTCCCCCTGTGGGTTGCTGGGAGTCTAGGATGTTCCCCCCGTGGGTTGCTGGGAGTCTAGGATGTTCCCCCCATGGGTTGCTGGTAGTCTAGGATGTTTCCCTGTGGGTCACTAGGAGTCTAGGGTGTTCCCCTGTGGGTTGCTGGGAGCCTTGGACGTTCCCCTGTGGCTCCATGATGTTGGTAGGTCGAGTTGATCAAGTACAGTAGTGTCACTCGTGGGTACAAGTTGGTGTGTCGGTAAATTAAGACTTGTGTATGTGAGAGCATGGTCTCTTAATTCCATAACGATCATTTAAGCAGCATTAAGAGGCATTAATAGTAATCATAATTCAACTTTAAATTTGCTGTTTGTATACCTTAATGTCCTTATATATAAGCAAATAATAATTATTGCCACTGTAGTCTAAAGTTTGGATAAACTTTGCAAGAAATGCTCTGCATAACCGTGGACTTTCTGCATGTATAATCAAATGTTACCCGTCACTGTATAAACATTGTATCATGTGGAAATAAACTGACTAGTCATTGTTTTGTAGAGATTAAGAGGTACTTGGGTATTTTTGGCATCATTTGTACTTTATTCTGGACAAACCAAAATGGCCAGAGTAAAGAACACTGTTCGGTCATAAATGCATAAATGAGTTATATATTTTCTCAAATTTATAAAAAGGACATCTTAAACCAAGCATTGAAGTACTGAAGGAAAGTGATGGGAGAAACCCAGAAGCACTAGCATATACAGATGCATTTTTATCCTTGGCCTAAATGCTACTATTACATGCCAAGTGAAAATTTTATCCTGGTATAGCTGTGAACCAGTACTCAAGTGGCAGGACAAGAGGTTACACTAACCAAAATGCTCTTACGATTTAAAAAAAAAATCCTGTCAAAAGCAGCAATGCTTAAAAATCTTTATACTGTAAATTTATACATATTTTTTTTTTATTAATTAACACATCGGTTGTTACCCACCAAGGCAGGGTGGCCTGAAAAAGAAAAACTTTCATCATTCACTCCATCACTGTCTTGCCAGAGGCACACTTATACTACAGTTATAAAACTAACATTAACACCCCTCCTTCAGAGTGCAGACACTGTACTTCCCATTTCCAGAACTCAAGTTCAGTCTGCTGGTTTCCCTGAATCCCTTCATAAATGTTACCCTATTCACACTCCAACAGCACGTCGTAATAAAAACCATCCATCTTCATTCACTCCTATCTAACACACGCACGCATACTTGCTGGAAATCCAAGCCCCTCACACACAAAGCCTCCTTTACCCCCTCCCTCCAACCTTTCCTAGGCTGACCCATACCCCACCTTCCCTCCACTACAGATTTATACTCTAAGTCATTCTATTTTGTTCCATCCTCTCTACATGTCTAAACCACTTCAACAACCCCTCCTCAGCCCTCTGAATAATAATTTTGATAATCCCACACCTCCTCCTACTTTCCACACTACAAATTCTCTGCATTATATTCACACCACACATTGCTCTCAGACATGACATCATGACATCTCCACTTCCTCTAGCCTTCTCCTTGTTGCAACATTCACCACCCATGCTTCATACCCATATAAGAGCATTGGTATAACTATACAGTGGACCCCCGCATAACGATTACCTCCTAATGCGAACAATTATGTAAGTGTATTTATGTAAGTGCGTTTGTACGTGTATGTTTGGGGGTCTGAAATGGACTAATCTACTTCACAATATTCCTTATGGGAACAAATTCGGTCAGTACTGGCACCTGAACATACTTCTGTAGTGAAAAAATATCATTAACCGGGGGTCCACTGTATTCTCATACTCCCTTCTTTGCTCCCATGGACAAAGTTCTTTGTCTCCACAGACTCCTCAGTGCATAACTCACCTTTTTCCCCTCATCAACTGTACGATTCGCCTCATCTTTCACAGACCCATCTGCTGACACGTCCACTCCTAAATATCTGAATACATTCACCTCCTCCATACTCTCTCCCTCCAATCTGATATCCAATCTTTCATTAACCAACTTTTTTAGTTATCCTCATCACCTTACTCTTTCCTATATTCACTTTTAATTTTCTTCTTTTACACACCATACCAAACTCATCCACCAACCTCTGCAACTTCTCTTCAGAATCTCCCCAAAGCACAGTGTCATCAGCAAAGAGCAACTGTGACAATTCCCACTTTGTGTTAGATTCTTTATCTTTTAAACCCACACCTCATTCCAACACCCCAGCATTCACTTCTCTTGCAATGCCATGTGACATCACACAACCATGGTGACATCACACTTCCTTGTCTAAGGCATACTTTTACTGGAAAATAATCTCCCTCTTTCCTACATACTCTAAATGCTTCAACTAATTTAATGCATATACCAAACTTGTCTTACTTGTATTCCATTTTGATACCATGTTTAAATCCCTGACTTTTACACTACCTCCTTAATGTCACTGACACTCAGGGTAATGTATCACCAATGGAAAAGTCACCAACTTTTTTTTTGGGTTATCCTGGTGGGTAATTTACACTATGTATGAGATAACCGTACTTGTGTACCTGTACCTAAATAAACTTTACATTGTTAATAACCAGACTTGCTTAACCAAGTAGATAAACCAGACTAGCACACTTCACAGTGGGAATTTTTACCCTGTTTTTTTTTTTTTTTTTTTTTTTTTCAACAAGTCGGTCGTCTCCCACCGAGGCAGGGTGACCCAAAAAAGAAAGAAAATCCCCAAAAAGAAAATACTTTCATCATCATTCAACACTTTCACCACACTCACACATTATCACTGTTTTTGCAGAGGTGCTCAGAATACAACAGTTTAGAAGCATATACATATAAAGATACACAACATTTCCCTCCAAACTGCCAATATCCCAAACCCCTCCTTTAAAGTGCAGGCATTGTACTTCCCATTTCCAGGACTCATGTGTTGTTGTCCCTAAATATTTATACATAGTAGCAACCAGGAGTCGGGTGAGAAGCATGACACAGTATTTAACATCTACAGAACACAAGAAGGTTATGACTGCATTACTGCAGGGACAAGTCTCTTTACAAATGGTTGAAAATGTTAAAATTAATGCACGACATCAATGGACACCATCAACGGACATCAAGTTATGCAGAAGGTATAAATAATTTTCCTAGATACTATCAAAACATTCTAAATCTTTAACCCTCCACCAACTTAGTAATTAGAACCAGACAAAGTGGTGGAAACTACACTTGTATAGAAACTTGTAAAAGAAGTTCCACCTGTGGAGAAGTTTCTTTCGTTAATAACAAAGTTTGTCCATAGGTGAAAAGTCTCAGTTTACCTCTGTAATACAGTTTTTCCTTATATAATTGTTCTAAGTCTCTTTGCCCTCTTCTTGTCTAGGAAGTTGACAGTTCAATCAGGCTGTTGGTGCTTGTGACATGCATTCCAACACAGGCAGTACAGCAGAGGTGGTTATGAAAAGTGCAGGAAGATTAGCATTTTCTCCTAATTTACTACAAAATCTGGACATACACTTTGTACAGTGATGTACATCTTTCCTCTCTTCATGCATGTACAACAGGAATTACCAACAAACCTCTGGCAGTCTTTAAATGGCTTTAAGATAAGGTAAGATTTTCTTCAGATTTTTAACCCCAGAGGGTTAGCTACCCAGGATAACCCAAGTCAGTGCATCATCGAGACTGTCTAACTTATTTCCATTGGGGTCCTCAATTTTGTCCCCCAGGATGCAACCCACAGCAGTCGACTAACACCCAGGTACCTATTTGCTGCTAGGTGAACAGGACAACAGGTTTAAGGAAACGCGTCTAAATGTTTCCACCTGCCCGGGAATTGAACCCGGGCCCACCGTGTGCAAAGCGAGAGCTTTAGCCACCAGGCCACTGGACCTGGTGACCTGGCGGTAACCAAGATAAACTTGTCTATCACTGTAACTCGTGTATGCTTCTTAGATTTTATATCTATTTTATTTTTGGAGTGAGAAACAAGGGCAGCAGATTCAGTCTAAATTCTCTATTGTTTGTGGTTCCTGCTTGTTCGCTTTCTTTTATACATGTATTTATTTTTCACTTTTTTACATATGAATAGCAAGCTGTCCAGTAATTTCTCCAAGTTTGAGCCCAAGTCTTAAAGATATTGTAATGCTCATTATCAAGGGACACAGTTTAATACAGTGGAACCTCCGTGTTCGAACATACTGAACCTTCAACAATTTTGTTCAGAAAAAAATGGCCAGGTCTTTGAATGTTTTTGCGGAATATGAACGCGCTGACTTTTTTAAAATTCAGTTGTAAAAAAATTTACATGAAAGCCCCATTTCAAAACAAGGTTTGAAGTGACCTCTAACACTAACCTAACTCTCAGACTTTTCGAAAAGTCAGTTCAACATCCTCCAGTGCGAGAGGCTTATGATAATTAAAAACTTGGGAAATGTCGTTTCCAACACTGAACTTGACGCAGTTCAAACACCACCTCGGAACCAATTAAGTTCAAACACTGGGGTTCCACTATGTTGAGTGTGCACACCATCCCCATCCTGTGGGTGGTAGTCAAAAGATTACAGACAAGGAGTCCAGGTTCTGTGCTGCACATGAAATACATCAGGTTTGCAGATCCAGCAATTAGCAGTATTTACTGCATAATATAACTGTTCAGACTGCTTTTCTCTGGTACTGCACAAGTCATGTGTGTGCATAAACATCTGATGATTGTCAAATACACAGTTTCTGGTAACTATAGTCATGCCAAACCAAGTTTTGGGAATTAGATTTAATCCCATAAAACTTTACGTGTGTACAATACTGCGGCTATTTTAGGCACAGTGAGTGTGTAAAATATATTTTTTCTTATATTGCCTTACAAGTTAACACCTGTCTATAGCATTATTTTATATAATTTGAGCACTTTATATTTTAATTTCCCATTTCATGTATCTACATGCATCATGCGTTTGGATTAGAATTGTTTGCACGAAATGTACATGCACACTAGTGACTATTTTATTACATGTAAACTACACAAAGAAACAAAGTTTTGTTTGGTACGCTTCAAGAAGCTTGTACTGGGCCAGTCTTGCCCCTGTGATCTTTCCTCTAGTTCTAACAACTTGTACTGGGCCAGTCTTGCCCCTGTGATCTTTCCTCTAGTTCTAACAGCTTGTACTGGGTCAGTCTTGCCCCTGTGATCTTTCCTCTAGTTCTAACAGCTTGTACTGGGTCAGTCTTGCCCCTGTGATCTTTCCTCTAGTTCTAACAGCTTGTACTGGGTCAGTCTTGCCCCTGTGATCTTTCCTCTAGTTCTAACAACTTGTACTGGGTCAGTCTTGCCCCTGTGATCTTTCCTCTAGTTCTAACAACTTGTACTGGGTCAGTCTTGCCCCTGTGATCTTTCCTCTAGTTCTAACAACTTGTACTGGGTCAGTCTTGCCCCTGTGATCTTTCCTCTAGTTCTAACAACTTGTACTGGGTCAGTCTTGCCCCTGTGATCTTTCCTTTAGTTCTAACAACTTGTACTGGGTCAGTCTTGCCCCTGTGATCTTTCCTCTAGTTCTAACAACTTGTACTGGGTCAGTCTTGCCCCTGTGATCTTTCCTTTAGTTCTAACAACTTGTACTGGGTCAGTCTTGCCCCTGTGATCTTTCCTCTAGTTCTAACAACTTGTACTGGGTCAGTCTTGCCCCTGTGATCTTTCCTCTAGTTCTAACAACTTGTACTGGGTCAGTCTTGCCCCTGTGATCTTTCCTCTAGTTCTAACAACTTGTACTGGGTCAGTCTTGCCCCTGTGATCTTTCCTCTAGTTCTAACAACTTGTACTGGGTCAGTCTTGCCCCTGTGATCTTTCCTCTAGTTCTAACAACTTGTGCTCTTAGTTCTCTCATGCACTAACAAGCACAATCTTCATCTTGACTATGCAGATCATCACTACACAAGTGAACGTGTTCAATGTAATTTTGGTACTGTACTTGTTGTGTGAGGTATGTACTTTTACTCTTTTAAACATCTTCGTGGAAAAAAATCAAGATTTATTTATTTCAAGCTATAAAAGTATGATTTGTATGCAGTTTTTATATACAACATACAGATGTATTTTTAAAGAGTCAAGTGGTGGTAAACTTTTTTTTAACCCATTGCATTAGTAAGTAGGCAAGTTTATTTAGGTACAGGTACGCATAAGTAGTTGCATAAGTTTAGGTGACTACAATTATCATACACAGTGCCATGTGTATATTACCAGGATAAACTGATATAGACATGGCTAACATCTTGTTACTACTACAGTACTGTAGACTGTATCATTACATTTACTGTCACTACAGCAGTGTCCAAAGTAAACAAGACATTGACACTTGTATAAGTGAAGCATCAACTTAGTTGAAATTTATGTAATATATGCCAGTACATTAAATCCCAGCAGGTAGGCAGCCAGAAATTGATTTTCAACACCTTCCCCGGACACTAATATGCCACCAAGGTAGGCAGACTATTAACAGGATGAGTAATATACCACAACTTCCCCAGGACACTAACTTGCTGCCAAGGTAGGCAGACTATTAACAGGATGAGTATAATATACCATCACCACAACACCAACTTACCGCCATGGGAGGAAGACACACTGTGAATGGGATGAGCATAATGTACCACCAAGCACAAAAGCCTGCCACCCAGATCGCAGCAAATATCAGCAGCACCAGCCATAGTATCTGCCACAAGATACCTCCAGATCCACGCTCCGATGTGCCGCTGCCTCCTGCACCACCACCGCCCTCCCCGATTCCTGCGCCAAATCCCATTTTACTACCTGCAGGAAAATGTGGCTGTTAAATTACAATACTGTATTATCAGCAGCTTGTTTTTAATATTACTTTAGTGGATAGCCCTAAATCCATAAGAGTTATACAGTGCCTGCTGTATAACTAAGTAAACAATAGTACAATTTTAAGTAGCAGGGCTGAGGGAAGAAGGACAAGGAAGAGTTCCCATGGCTTGGTTGGCAATGCACTTGCCTCACACACTGAGTGTCCATGGTTAAATTCCTGGCATGAGTGGAAATATTGGGCATGTTTCCTTACATCTGTTGTCACTGTTCACCTAGCAGTAATGCAGTGCACATGAAGGGCCCTAAGATCTGGAATTCATTACCTGAACCAGCGAAAGATCCCCTGTCTACCAGTCAATTTAAGGCTATAATGAAAAATCATCTTGTCTCCCAAACTTAACAATACCAACACTATACTAAATCATTCAACCAGTTTGAAACGACTCAAGAAATCCCTATGAACTCATAACCACTATATCAGTCTACCATATTAATACACAAGATTGTAATCTTGAAATATTGTAAATTGTACCAATTGTAATACTTTTGTTTCTTCCAACCTCTCAACTATAAACCTTAATAACTAAAATTTTTGGCAACCTCTTTTGTAATGTTTAATAATGAATACTGTATTTACAACTTACCACTAAAACCAATGGATTTTTCAGTAGTGTCACATTAGTATTAGTCTGCCAGAAATGCTCAGGCATGTTAGTGGCTTTCTTTGTACCTAACAACATTTTATAACTTGTAAATCACACACTGTACATTACTACTTTCAACACACTGGCTGTATCCCAGAGACAGGGTGGCCCAAAAAGAAAAACTAAAGTTTCTCTTTAAATTTAGTAATGTACATATATAGGAGAAGGGGTTACTAGCACCTTGCTCCCACGCATGGCTTATGGGGGAAGAATTCTGTTCCACTTTCCCATGGAGATAAGCAGTAATGAACAAGAACTAGGAGGAAAATAGAAGAAAACCGAGAGGGGCTTGTATATACATGTATATATGCGTGTGTGTGTGTATATATATATATATATATATATATATATATATATATATATATATATATATATACACATATATATACACACAGCTTCTCCTCACTTAGCGACGTACTTGTTTACCAACACCTAGGACTTACAATGGGCTCTCTGACCAGCATGCATAACTAAAAAATGTTCATATATTAGAGCTTATTTCCTCTTTTCTGTTTATTTCAATATACAGCACACTACTGCATAAACATTTAAAAATATACCAGAAAAGATACAAATGGTGCAAAGGTAACATTAAAACAATATCAAAGATGGTTGACACAAACTCACTATCATTATGACTCACGACGGTCTGGAGTTTTGAGACTGACCGCGGGTTCAATCCCGCCCATGGTATGGTTTTTTTTCACTATCATTATAGTATTTATTTATTTAGTATTTTATTTATTTAATGTCTTTGCAAACAATACATAGAGATTTTTTGTATTTACAATAGTGGATTGCAATGCAAAGACAGCCTCTATTATGCCTAGGTATTATAGGCCATGCTCCTCACTTAGTAACAAATTCATTTAATGACGTGGTCTTAGGAATGGAACTCAGTCGTTAGTCGTTAAGTGAGGAGAGGCTGTATATGCTTGTACATGCATGTGTAGTGTGACCTAAGTGTAAGTAGGAGCAAGATGTACTGTACCTGAAACCTTGCATGTTTATGAGTGAGAAAAAAAACACCAGCAATCCTACCATCATGTAAAACAATTACAAGTTTCCATTTTACACTTACTTGGCAAGATGGTAGTACCTCCCTGGGTGGTTGCTGTCTACCAACCTACCACAGGACGGTAGTACCTCCCTGGGTGGTTGCTGTCTACCAACCTACCACAGGACGGTAGTACCTTCCTGGGTGGTTGCTGTCTACCAACCTACCACAGGACGGTAGTACCTCCCTGGGTGGTTGCTGTCTACCAACCTACCACAGGACGGTAGTACCTCCCTGGGCGGTTGCTGTGTACCAGTCTACCACAGGACGGTAGTACCTCCCTGGGTGGTTGCTGTCTACCAACCTACCACAGGACGGTAGTACCTCCCTGGGCGGTTGCTGTGTACCAACCTAGCACAGGATGGTAGTATACCTCCCTGGGCAGTTGCCGTGTACCAACCTATCACAGGACGGTAGTACCTCCCTAGGTGGTTGCTGTCTACCAACCTATCACAGGACGGTAGTACCTCCCTAGGTGGTTGCTGTCTACCAACCTATCACAGGATGG
The DNA here is from genome assembly GCF_038502225.1 of Cherax quadricarinatus. Classification (NCBI taxonomy): domain Eukaryota; kingdom Metazoa; phylum Arthropoda; class Malacostraca; order Decapoda; family Parastacidae; genus Cherax; species Cherax quadricarinatus. The sequence continues at coordinate 10,491,718 of NC_091380.1, read as the reverse complement.
TAGTACCTCCCTAGGTGGTTGCTGTCTACCAACCTATCACAGGACGGTAGTACCTCCCTAGGTGGTTGCCGTCTACCAACCTACCACAGGACGGTAGTACCTCCCTAGGTGGTTGCCGTCTACCAACCTACCACAGGACGGTAGTACCTCCCTGGGTGGTTGCTGTCTACCAACCTATCACAGGACCGTAGTACCTCCCTAGGTGGTTGCTGTCTACCAACCTAGCACAGGATGGTAGTACCTACCACAGGACAGTAGTACCTCCCTGGGTGGTTGTGGTCTACCAACCTACACAGGACGGTAGTACCTCCCTGGGCGGTTGCTGTGTACCAACCTGGGCAGTTAACACTCCCTACCCTGGGTTATCCTGGGTGGCTAACACTCCCTACCCTGAGTTATCCTGGGTGGCTAACACTCCCTACCCTGGGTTATCCTGGGTGGCTAACTCTCCCTACCCTGGGTTATCCTGGGTGGCTAACACTCCCTACCCCGAGTTATCCTGGGTGGCTAACACTCCCTACCCTGAGTTATACTGGGTGGCTAACACTCCCTACCCTGGGTGGTTAAGACTCCCTACTCTGGGTTATCCTGGGTGGCTAACACTCCCTACCCTGGGTTATCCTGGGTAGCTAATAAGAAGAACATAAGAACGAAGGAACACTGCAGAAGGCCTACTGGCCCATGCGAGGCAGGTCCAAGTCCCTACCGGCTTAAGCCAATGCACCCAACCTAGTCAGGTCAGGTCACATTGACTTAAGGGAGGAACACGGCAACCGACCTGTTAGCACAAGCTATCAGGTCCAACTCACACCCACCCACATCTACTCATGTATTTATCCAACCTATTTTTAAAGCTACACAACGTTCTGGCCTCTATAACGGTACTTGGGAGTTTGTTCCACTCATCCACAACTCTATTACCAAACCAGTACTTTCCTATATCCCTCCTGAATCTGAATTTTTCCAACTTAAAACCATTGCTGCGAGTCCTGTCTAGGCTAGATATTTTCAGCACACTATTTACATCCCCTTTATTTATTCCTGTCTTCCACTTATAAACCTCAATCATATCCCCCCTAATTCTACGTCTTTCTAGAGAGTGCAGTTTCAGGGCCCTTAGTCTATCCTCATAGGGAAGGTTTCTGATACATGGGATCATCTTTGTCATCCTCCTTTGTACATTTTCCAGAGAATTTATATCCATTCTGTAATACGGTGACCAAAACTGTGCAGCATAATCTAAATGAGGCCTAACCAAGGATGTATAGAGTTGAAGAACAACCTGAGGACTCCTATTATTTATGCTTCTTGATATGAAGCCAAGGATTCTATTAGCTTTATTGCGAACACTTATGCACTGTTGTCTTGGTTTCAGATTACTGCTAACCAGAACTCCTAAATCTTTTTCGCAATCCGTAATATTAAGATCTACATTATTTAGTTTATATGTGGCATGGTTATTGTCCTGTCCAACATTTAGAACTTTGCATTTGTCTATATTAAACTGCATCTGCCACTTCTCCGACCACTGCATCAGTCTATTCAAATCCTCCTGGAGTGCTCGAATGTCCTCGTCAGAATGAATTCGACGGCCTATTTTGGTGTCATCGGCAAACTTGCCGATGTCGCTCTTTATGCCCTCATCTATGTCGTTTATGTAGATTGTGAACAGCAGGGGGCCCAACACTGACCCCTGTGGAACACCGCTCGTGACGCTTCCCCACTCTGATTTCTCCCCATTTATGCAAACTCTCTGCTGCCTATTTGTCAACCATGCCTCTATCCAGGAAAAAATTTCTCCTCCTATTCCATGTGCTTTAATTTTCCTCAATAGTCTCTGATGTGGGACCCTGTCAAAAGCCTTACTGAAGTCCATATACACAATATCATATTCATTACCATGATCTACCTCCTCAAATACCTTAGTGAAAAAAGTTAATAAATTCGTAAGGCAGGAACGCCCCTTTGTAAAACCATGCTGAGATTCGTTGATTAATTTATGCTTTTCAAGGTGGCTACGAACTGCCTCGGCAATTATTGATTCCATAAATTTTCCCACTATGGAGGTTAGGCTTATTGGTCTATAGTTCGAAGCTAAGGACCTGTCACCTGTTTTGAAAATAGGTATCACATTTGCCATTTTCCACTTATCTGGCACCATGCCAGTTTGTAGTGATATGTTGAAAAGATTAGCCAAAGGTGTGCTAAGCTCCTCTTTACATTCCTTTAGAACCCTTGCATACAGTTCATCAGGGCCTGGGGATTTGTTAGGTTTTAATTTATCTATTTGCCTAAGGACCATGTCACTTGTGACCCTAATAGTGCACAGTTTATTATCGTCCTGTTCTACATAATTTATCATTACTGGAATATCGCTGGTATCCTCCTGTGTAAAAACTGAGAGGAAGTATGTGTTAAAAATTCTACACATTTCCTTATCACTGTCAGTGAGCTGACCCGAGGAACTTTTGAGTGGGCCTATCTTGTCCCTGATCTTACTTCTGTATACCTGAAAGAATCCTTTTGGGTTAGTCTTCGATTCTCTTGCAACTTTAACCTCATAATCTCTATTTGCTTTTCTAATTCCCTTTTTTATTTCTCTCTTTAACTGAATATATCGATTTCTTAATTGCCCCTCTCCTCTTTTGATTTGCCTATATATGCCTCTCTTTTGACCAATCAGATATTTTAATCTATTGTTCATCCATTTAGGATCATTTTTGTTTGATCTGATTTCCCTATTTGGAACATAATTTGACTGAGCAGCTAGAACTATGCCCTGGAAAGCATCATATCGGCAACCATCACCACCTACCTGACCCCTAGTCAGGTCATTCCAGTTCAGCCCACCTAAGTAATTTTTCAGTCCTATGAAATCAGCCAAGCGAAAGTCAGGGACGGAGACTTGATTGCCATTATTAGGGGAATTCCATGATATGTTAAAACTGAGTGATTTGTGATCACTCTCCCCAAGCTCATCATTAACCTCAAGATTATTAATTAGTGTTTCCCTACTGGCAAGAACCAAGTCAAGGAGGTTATTTCCCCTAGTTGGCTCTGTCACAAACTGTTTTAAAAAACAATCCTGGATCGTATCAAGAAAGTCACCCGACTCTAAATTTCCTGTCAAATTGCTCCAGTCAATCTGTCTATAGTTGAAATCTCCCATTAGCACAACATTTTCGTATGTAGATGCCTTACGAATTTCGTCCCATAGAAGTTTACTGCACTCCCTATCAAGATTTGGGGCCCTGTAAATCACACCCAAAATTAGTTTTTCTCGGCCCTCGAGAAGCTGTAACCAAACAGATTCAGTGGCTGACGCTTCTAATTTAATATCTTGTCTAACACAACAATTTAAATTGTCTCTGACATACATCGCTACTCCACCACCTTTCCTGTTGACCCTGTCAGTGTGGAATAATTTATAGCCTTGTATGTGACATTCAGAGGGCATCTCTCTATCTTTCAGATTGAGCCAGGTCTCTGTTATAGCAATAATATCTATGTTTCCTGCACTTGCAATTAATCTTAGCTCATCTATCTTATTTCTAACACTCCTGCTATTAGTATAGTAAACCTTAAGGGAGCTAGTCCCTTGCTGCCCTCTGCTGTCCCCCTTTGTTTGCTGACCTGTTCTATTGTCTTTATTTATAACTTCATGCTGAATGCCTTTTATACATTTACTGTTTCCAACCCTAGTGTTGCAACCTGCTTGTTTCCCACACACACCCATACCTCTATCTTCCATCAGTTTAAAATCATAGGCATTTCACCAATGGCCTTCTCAATCGAGTCTGCAAGTGCTACCACCCCTGCCCCAGAGAGATGAACCCCATCCCTTGCATACATATCATGTTTGCCATAAAAGTTGTTCCAGTTGTCAATGAATGGGATTGCAAGTTCCTTGCAGTATCTGTCTAGCCAGCAATTTACACCAATTGCCCTAGACAACCATTCATTTCCTACTCCCCTTCTAGGCAAGATGCTACATATGATTGGGATCCCTCCCTTAGACTTAATGAAATCTATAGCTGACCTGTACTTATCTAGCAGCTCTTCTCTCCTACCCTTCCCAATATCATTTCCACCAGCACTGAGACAGATAATGGGCTTGTTCCCATTACCTGACATGATATTATCCAGTCTGTTGACAATGTCCCCAACACCAGCTCCAGGGAAGCACACTCTATCTCTCATCTTCTTATTCCTATTACAAAAAGCACGATCAACATATCTTACCTGAGAGTCACCAACCACAAGAATGCGCTTACCTTCATTAGCAGGGGCAGTAGTACCCTTACCTTCACTGGCCACTGAAGTACATTCATCCTGGAGAACAGAGAAGCGATTTCCTACCTTCAGATCTGCACTCTTAACTTTCCTTACTCTGATGCGCCTCCCATTACTGTGAACAACTCGCCACTTGTAGCAGGTGCTGGGCTGCACCTCACTGCTGGTAGCCGTTGCTACCACCCCACCTACAGCCTCCTCACAGTGAGAGACAGACTGCACCTCACTGCTAGAAGCCTCATTCCCCACATCTCCAACCACCTCACACTCTCTCCCAGGCCCATTGAGGTGGACCTTCAGACCTCCTCCTTCAACTCTCCAACCTCAGCTTTTAAAACACTGTAGAAGCAAGCCATGCTTTGTAACCGTCCACGCTAATCCCCAAGCAGCTCAGGGTTATCCTGGGTAACTAACACTCCCTACTCTGGGTTATCCTGGGTGGCTAACACTCCCTACCCTAGATTATCCTGTATGGCTAACACTCCCTACCCTGGGTTATCATGGGTGGCTAACACTCCCTACCCTGGGTTATCCTGGGTGGCTAACACTCCCTACCCTGGGTTATCCTGGGTGGCTAACACTCCCTACCCTGGGTTACCCTGGGTGGCTAACACTCCCTACCCCGGGTTACCCTGGGTGGCTAACACTCCCTACCCTGGGTTATCCTGGGTGGCTAACACTTCCTACCCTGGGTTATCCTGGGTGGCTAACACTCCCTGCCCTGGGTTATCCTGGGTGGCTAACCCTCCCTACCCTGGGTTACCCTGGGTGGCTAACCCTCCCTACCCTGGGTTATCCTGGGTGGCTAACACTCCCTACCCTGGGTTATCCTGGGTGGCTAACCCTCCCTACCCTGGGTTACCCTGGGTGGCTAACACTCCCTACCCTGGGTTATCCTGGGTGGCTAACACTCCCTACCCTGGGTTATCCTGGGTGGCTAACACTCCCTACCCTGGGTTATCCTGGGTGGCTAACACTCCCTACCCTGGGTTATCCTGGGTGGCTAACACTCCCTACCCTGGGTTATCCTGGGTGGCTAACACTCCCTACCCTGGGTTATCCTGGGTGGCTAACACTCCCTACCCTGGGTTATCCTGGGTGGCTAACACTCCCTACCCTGGGTTATCCTGGGTGGCTAACCCTCCTTACCCTGGGTTATCCTGGGTGGCTAACACTCCCTACCCTGGGTTATCCTGGGTGGTTAACCCTCCCTACCCTGGGTTATCCTGGGTGGTTAACCCTCCCTACCCTGGGTTATCCTGGGTGGTTAACCCTCCCTACCCTGGGTGGCTAACCCTCCCTACCCTGGGTTATCCTGGGTGGCTAACACTCCCTACCCTGGGTTATCCTGGGTGGCTAACCCTCCCTACCCTGGGTGGCTAACCCTCCCTACCCTGGGTTATCCTGGGTGGCTAACACTCCCTACCCTGGGTTATCCTGGGTGGCTAACACTCCCTACCCTGGGTTATCCTGGGTGGCTAACACTCCCTACCCTGGGTTATCCTGGGTGGCTAACACTCCCTACCCTGGGTTATCCTGGGTGGCTAACACTCCCTACCCTGGGTTATCCTGGGTGGCTAACACTCCCTACCCTGGGTTATCCTGGGTGGCTAACACTCCCTACCCTGGGTTATCCTGGGTGGCTAACACTCCCTACCCTGGGTTATCCTGGGTGGCTAACACTCCCTACCCTGGGTTATCCTGGGTGGCTAACACTCCCTACCCTGGGTTATCCTGGGTGGCTAACACTCCCTACCCTGGGTTATCCTGGGTGGCTAACCCTCCTTACCCTGGGTTATCCTGGGTGGCTAACACTCCCTACCCTGGGTTATCCTGGGTGGTTAACCCTCCCTACCCTGGGTTATCCTGGGTGGTTAACCCTCCCTACCCTGGGTTATCCTGGGTGGTTAACCCTCCCTACCCTGGGTTATCCTGGGTGGCTAACACTCCCTACCCTGGGTTATCCTGGGTGGTTAACCCTCTCCCAGGGTTAAAACTCTAAACAAATTTTTAACAGTGGTACACTATAGGAAAGGTTAAGGGGGTTGGGTTGAGGTGTGAGGACAGTAAAAACTATGGTGGTATTTATTTGTATTGACTTACATCGTTTGATTTGCTGTTTTTGTCAATCATGACTGATTTTTAAACAAGATAATATATAATATTGTTCAAATTTTTAACCCAGAGGGTTAGCCATCCAGGATAACCCAATAAGTTCATATATCCTCAGGGATTTATTTCCACTGGGGCCCTGTAATCTTTCCCAGGATGCAACCCACCACAGGTGACTAACACCCAGGTACCTATTTACTGGTGGGTAATTTATACGTTACTGTGTATGATAATTGTACCTACATGGACCTGTACCTAAATTAACTTGTAGCCAATGTTTCACGTGTGCTGGGGAGTGATCCCGGACACTCGGCGTGTGAACTGAATCTACAAGTTATGAAGCAACTCCTAACTGTATCTAATAGTTATGCAATAGTTAGGTATTACAAGGACCCCAATGAGATACAGGTACATATAAATAGTTACATAAATTATGTATCACATAGCAGCATATGTGTAGATTACTTAGGATAACCCCAGAAAGTCAGACACAGTTACTTATACCTGGAGTATACCTGGAGAGGGTTTCAGCTTAGTCTGAGACCAGGCCTCATGGTGGATCGGGGTCTGATCAACCAGGCTGTTACTGCTGACCACATGCAAACTGAAGTAATCTACACATGACTATACAAGATGAGTATACAATCTAAAATTGTATCAAGGAACCTAGGTAAACTTTAATTTTATGAGGAAATCTAGAGATGATTTTCCAGACTTTCTACAAGTACATATATACAACTTATACAGAGCACAGATAACATCACTGGCATACCATATAGAGCCCCTTGTTATGCAGAGCATTTCTGTGAATTTTAAGTTAATTTTGTCCCCAGGATGCAACCCATACAAGTCAGCCAACACCCTGGTACCTACTTACTGCTAGGTGAACAATGACAGCAGGTGTTTAAAGGAAATATGTTCCGATGTTTCCACTTACAATGGAGATCGACTCCCAGACCTCAATGCGAGTCGAGTACGCTATCAATTGAGCTACATTAATAATACACCTACCATCCGACTTACGACCTGCTCGACTTACGACAACTCGACTTACGACTGTGTTTTTTATGCCAAATTTCTGGGAAATAAACAAGTGTTTGTGTTGTACACAGTGTTTATCCTAAACCTTACAGTATAAAATACAGTACTAACTGCATAAAAAGTAAAGTAAAACATGAAATACCAAAATAAACCAAAGTCATTACAAAAATGTTATTTTGATATTCAGTAGTAAAGTTCGACTTACGACCATTTCGACTCACGACCGGTTTCTCGGAACCGAACTCGGTCGTAAGTCAGATGGTAGGTGTGCATTATGCTGGCTTAACCGAGGATAATAATGAAGCGACAGTTTTACTGCGATCTTCAGTACGTTTAAGCGAAAGTACAATTATAATAGTGTAAATTATCCACCAGGTTAACCCAAACAGTCAGTGACTTATTTCCAATGCTTGGAGTATACCTAGAATATACCTGGAGAGGGCTTCGGGGGTCAATGTTCCCGCGGCTCGGTCTGAGACCAGGCCTCGTGGTGGATCAGGGTCTGACAAACCAGGCTGTTACTGTTGGCCGCACCCAAACTGACATACGAACCACAGCCCGGCTGGTCAGGTACTGACTTTAGGTGCCTGTCCAGTGCCTTCTTGTAGACAACCAGGGGTCCTGAAGACAACCAGGGGTCTTGTAGACAACCAGGGGTCCTGAAGACAACCAGGGGTCCTGAAGACAACCAGGGGTCCTGAAGATAACCAGGGGTCCTGAAGATAACCAGGGGTCCTGAAGACAACCAGGGGTCCTGAAGACAACCAGGGGTCCTGAAGACAACCAGGGGTCCTGAAGACAACCAGGGGTCGACTGGTAATCCCCCCGATGTATGCTATGATGCAGTTGAACAGTCTCGGGGCCCCTGACACTTATTGTGTTGTCTCTTAACGTGCTAGTGACACTCCTGCTTTTCATTGGGGGAATGTTGCATCGTCTGCTGAGTCTTTGGCTTTCATAGGGAGTGATTTTCGTGTGAAGATTTGGTACTAATCTCTCTAGGATTTTCCAGGTGTATATAATCATGTCTCTCCCGCTTGTGTTCCAGGGAGTACAGGTTCAGGAACTTCAAGCGCTCCCAGTAATTGAGGTGCCTTATCATACTTGTGTGCGCCGTGAAAGTTCTTTGTACACACTTCAGGGTCCTGTATATTGTAGATGTGCATTAATAATACTTTAAGCTGACTCGACTTAGGATAATATTGAACAGTTCCACTGTGGTTCTCATTATGTACCAGAGTAAGTTTATCTAGGTAAAGGTAGATAAACACTTACACAAATTATCACACATAGTGACGTGTAAACTGGGAAGCTGATCATTTTAATGGTATTAACATCAAGATCACATTGGAAATAAATTATTAATTCTTGGGATTATCTTGGTGGGTAATTTAAACTGTATGATAATTGTACTTATGTGTACTTGTACCTAAATAACCCTCGTAGGTTTAGTGCTTTTTTATTATAATAATTATGTACCTAAATAAACTTATTTACTAGCGTCTAAAATTATGTGTAAGAGAAAAAACTAGGCATATCCTCATTAGAGGTGAATATATACCAAATATAGTAGTTGCTTGGTATATTAGACCAAGTGTGAGTACTTACACATGTGTACCTGTGTCTAAAACTTACACGTTTACTTATGTGTACCCGTGTCTAAAACTTACACGTTTACTTATGTGTACCTGTGTCTAAAACTTACACATGTGTACTTACGTGTACCTGTGTCTAAAACTTACACATGTGTACTTATGTGTACCCGTGTCTAAAACTTACACATGTGTACTTATGTGTACCCGTGTCTAAAACTTACACATGTGTACTTACGTGTACCTGTGTCTAAAACTTACACATGTGTACTTATGTGTACCCGTGTCTAAAACTTACACGTGTACTTATGTGTACCTGTGTCTAAAACTTACACATGTGTGCTTATGTGTACCTGTGTCTAAAACTTACACATGTGTGCTTATGTGTACCTGTGTCTAAAACTTACACATGTGTGCTTATGTGTACCTGTGTCTAAAACTTACACATGTGTACTTATGTGTACCTGTGTCTAAAACTTACACATGTGTGCTTATGTGTACCCGTGTGTAACACTTACACATGTGTACTTATGTGTACCTGTGTCTAAAACTTACACATGTGTGCTTATGTGTACCCGTGTTTAACACTTACACATGTGTACTTGTGTACCTGTGTCTAAAACTTACACATGTGTACCTATGTGTACCCGTGTGTAACACTTATTAACATGTAAAACAGTACATGTGTACTGGGTACAACTGGGTATTACCACATTAGACGTTACTTAAGAGGTTAATATATAGGAAATACTGTAGTTGGTTGGTATATATGGTAGACCAAGACTTGCATATATGTACATGTCTAAATCAAGTTATTAATGTATAAATTATAATCAAAGAAGCGCTAAACCACAAAGAGTAACGTCTAAAACAGCTTAGATATAACGGACTGATTTTCACCTCATTATAACTCACATAAGAGGTTAATATACACGAAATATAGTGGATGCTGGGTATATTAACGTCTAATTTATTATAAAATCAAAGAAGCGCTAAACCAAAAAGAGTAACGTCTAAAACAGCTTAGATATAACGGACTGATTTTCACCTCATTATAACTCACATAAGAGGTTAATATACACGAAATATAGTGGATGCTGGGTATATTAACGTCTAATTTATTATAAAATCAAAGAAGCGCTAAACCAAAAAGAGTAACGTCTAAAACAGCTTAGATATAACGGACTGATTTTCACCTCATTATAACTCACATAAGAGGTTAATATACACGAAATATAGTGGATGCTGGGTATATGGAGGATAAGTGAGTATTAAGAGGTAGACATAAGTGGATTATTATTAAGGGGAAGCGCTAAACCCGGAGGATTATACAGCATCTGGGGGGGGGAAGTGGAAGACATTCAGGCTTAATTCAGGGAAGTGGAGCACAGATCCAATTCCCTGAATCAAGAGCCCGTCAGCAACATGAAGGAACGTTCAATAAGAGGTGAGATAAGTGGAGCCCCGGAAACTGGGGAAAATCTCTGGGGTTGTGACTACCAGAGTTAAATATAAAGTTTATGTCAGAGTTGTAGCAGCTGGCAGTAATGTTACCCGGGCAGGATACCCACCAGGGCACACCATGCCCCTCACCCGGGCTTAAACATGTGCTACCACCATAACAGGTGTTTATGGTGGCATAATTAAAATATATAAGTTAACAGGTGTGTACCACGCCCACACTATTATCTAACTTGTTTTATACTCTAACAACACTAACTACCACCACACATAACTACCACCAAACATAACTACACTTGTATCATACACTCTCACATAATACACTAACATATACAACACAATAAACGTGTATAAGAGGTAAATCAGAGACAACTGAGACAACGTCTGACCTCCACCACTGTCAACACTACACTGGCTCCCTCACTCTCACTCCCGCTATATTATACCATCAAAAAACCGCTACATTCTTCCCCCAAAACCGCTAGTTTTAGTTTAATATGTTTATTATACACCCCATACCCATCCTGTGGGCGGTAGTCACCACATACCCATCCTGTGGGCGGTAGTCACCCCATACCCATCCTGTGGGCGGTAGTCAAAAGATTACAGAGGTACATAATGGGTCCAGGGACTGGACTCCAAAGTTTTGATAGCTGAGCAAGTTACAAAGGTAATGAACTCACAATTTACAAAGGTAATGAACTCACAATTTACAAAGGTAATGAACTCACAATTTACAAAGGTAATGAACTCCAGGTAGGTCTGGTCACAATCATCACAAGTTACAAAGGTATTTACAGATTACAGAGATACGTAAAAAAACCGCTAAAAATAGCTTTATTTACGTGCCTCACTGCTCAATATTATTAGTTGTAAAAATGGCAATATTGGTTTCATTCAGCAGTGTATTGTATTTGTTATGGTGGCCCGTGGTTTGGTGGGTAAAGTTCTCGCTTCACATGGTGTTTTCGGGTTTGATTCCCGGCGAGGGTTGAAATATTGGACTTGTTTCTTTACGTCAGTTGTCTATGTTCACCCATCAGTAAAATGGGTACCTGGGTGTTAGTGGACTGGTGCGGGTAGCATCCTGGGTGTTAGTGGACTGGTGTGGGTGGCATCCTAGGTGTTAGAGGACTGGTGTGGGTGGCATCCTGGGTGTTAGTGGACTGGTGTGGGTCGCATCCCGGGTGTTAGTGGACTGGTGTGGGTCACATCTTGGATATTAGTGGACTGGTGTGGGTCACATTCTAGGTGTTAGTGGACTGGTGTTGGTCACATCCTGGGTGTTAGTGGACTGGTGTGGGTCACATCCTGGGTGTTAGTACAGGAAAGACTGTGCTATAACTTAAATTGCCAGGCATACCATCTAAAGGGGACAAAAAGATACAAAACATCCAGGCCATGGGAAAACCTGGGTAGCCACAGCCACTCAAGAGGGAGAGGTTTTTTAGTGCCAGGAAGGAAAAAAAACTGGCAGGAAATGGCAGAAATCGTACATCAAATCCAGTCATTCCTGGAGTGGAACCACAGTCGATGGCCTCCACTCCAAACCAACAGATACAGATACTAATGCCAGAAAAAAATTCCCCCCCCCCAGTACCAACAATACCACCAGTCCGATGACATTCTTCTTTGCAAATATACAGGGTCTAAAGCCAGCAACAAACAACAAAATACCTTTCATCCGTGGACTGCTTGCAGAGGCAAAGGCAATGTTCGCGGCTCTCACTGAGACCCACATTAAGGATCACCTGGACAACGAAATGTGGATCACATGTTACAACCTATACAGATGTGACAGAGTGAACAGGCAAAAGGGAGGGGTTGGCCTGTACATTGCAGAGTCACTTGTTTGCACAGAACTGCTTAATGCCTCAAATGATGTAGTGGAAGTTTTAGCAGTAAAGGTCGAGAACCAAAACCTAGTCATTGTGGTAGTCTACAAGCCTCCGGATGCAACATCCCAGAAATTCCAGGAACAGCTGTTAAAAATTGACCACTGTCTGGAAAATCTTCCAGCTCCTGCACCCAACATCTTGCTCCTGGGGGATTTCAACTTAAGGCACTTAAAATGGAGGAATATAGCAAATAATATTGTTGCAGTAATAACACCAGGAGGCAGCTCTGATGAAAACTCACACACGAGCTTTTAAATCTCTGCACAAAATTCAATTTAAACCAGCAAATAATAGAGCCTACTAGACTGGAGAATACACTAGACCTCATCTTCACTAACAATGATGATCTGATAAGAAATGTCACCATATCAAAAACAATATACTCAGATCACAACATAATTGAGGTTCAGACATGTATGCGTGGAGCCCCAGACCGACATAATGAGATTAGTCACGAGGGAGCATTCACCAAATTCAACTTCAATAACAAAAACATAAAGTGGGACCAAGTAAACCAAGTCCTAACCGATATAAGCTGGGAAGATATACTAAGCAACACAGACCCCAACTTATGCCTAGAACAGATTAACTTGGTGGCACTCGATGTATGCACAAGGCTTAGTCCTCTAAGAAAAAGGAGGAGTAGATGTAAAATATGTAAAGTAAAAGGACACAAGTGCAACTAATGTGACATTTATTGTGGCAACGTTTCGCTCTCCAGGAGCTTTATCAAGCCATTACAAACAATACATGGACACAGAGGGTATATAAAGGCTCAGAGTGAGGTGAATACTAGTGAGGTACCATTTCGATGTTCACTAGTGGTAGTAGTAGTAGTAGTAGTGGTAGTGACAAAAGTAATACAATATGGTAGAGCAAGAAACCTCGACACCCGCCTCAATGAACACATATACGCATGTAGGAACGACAACTTAAACAACGCCTGTGTACAACACCGAAATTCCACCAATCATCTTATGAAATTCAGAGACGCCCAATTAGTGATAAAAGAAACTAATTTCCGCACACGCAAGTGCCTTGAATCAGCACTGATCGCTGTTTCGAATACAATTAAACAAAACAACGGCAGCTTCACCATCTCCGAAGTCTTAGCAAGAATCCTCCTGAAAACAGTAAACCCTGCCATCACATAGTCTCTCCTGTTATACTACACAAAGCACAGAGAGTGAACACTGAAACAAGCTGCCTCATTCCAGTTTATATTTGTCCAACCTATTTTTATGTTACCCAAGTAATAGCTTTTATATCCTTTTACTCATGTACGAATTAATTGCTCTACCATATTGTATTACTTTTGTCACTACCACTACTACTTCTACTACTACTACTACTACTACTACTACTACTACTACTACTACTACTACTACTACTACTACTACTACTACTACTACCACCACTAGTGAACATCGAAATGGTACCTCACTAGTATTCACCTCACTCTGAGCCTTTATATACCCTCTGTGTCCATTTTAATGTTCATTGTTTGTAATGGCTTGATAAAGCTCCTGGAGAGCGAAACGTTGCCACAATAAATGTCACATTAGTTGAACTTGTGTCCTTTTACTTTACATATTGTCGGTAATTCTACCAACTTTATTACAAGATGTAAAATAGAAAGAGGCAGGCGCTCCCTTTACAGGCTACGGAAAAGAATAACAGAGCGGCTAAAAGAGGTCAATTTATCTGAAATGCGTAGGGAGACACTGGTCAGAGAAATAGCAAGCATCGAACTTAAGCTAAAGGAATCTTATAGGAGTCAGGAATCGCGGGAAGAACTAAAAGCCATAAATGAAATAGAAAGAAACCCAAAGTATTTCTTCTCCTATGCCAAATCAAAGTCGAGAACAACGTCCAGTATTGGGCCCTTACTTAAACAAGATGGGTCCTACACAGATGACAGCAAGGAAATGAGTGAGCTACTCAAGTCCCAATATGACTCAGTTTTTAGCAAGCCGCTAACCAGACTGAGAGTCGAAGATCAAAATGAATTTTTTATGAGAGAGCCACAGAATTTGGTTAACACAAGCCTATCCGATGTTATCCTGACGCCAAATGACTTCGAACAGGCGATAAGTGACATGACCATGCACTCTGCCCCAGGGCCAGACTCATGGAACTCCGTGTTCATCAAGAACTGCAAGAAGCCCCTATCACGAGCTTGTACCATCCTATGGAGAGGGAGCATGGACACGGGGGTCGTCCCACGGTTACTAAAAACAACATTAAAATGGTATAAAATACCGACAGGTTGTTAGGTAAGACACATATGCAACAGTTAGGTATCTTTATTTCGAAACGTTTCGCCTACACAGAAGGCTTCTTCAGTCGAGTACAGAAAAGTTGATAGAAGCAGAAGAGACTGATTACATCGTCTTCAAGTCTCTTCTGCTTCTATCAACTATTCTGTACTCGACTGAAGAAGCCTACTGTGTAGGCGAAACGTTTCGAAATAAAGATACCTAACTGTTGCATATGTGTCTTACCTAACAACACTAAAAACAACAGACATAGCCCCACTCCACAAAGGGGGCAGTAAAGCAACAGCAAAGAACTACAAACCGATAGCACTAACATCCCATATCATAAAAATCTTTGAAAGGGTCCTAAGAAGCAAGATCACCACCCATCTAGAAACCCATCAGTTACACAACCCAGGGCAACATGGGTTTAGAACAGGTCGCTATTGTCTGTCTCAACTATTGGATCACTACGACAAGGTCCTAGATGCACTAGAAGACAAAAAGAATGCAGATGTAATATATACAGACTTTGCAAAAGCCTTCGACAAGTGTGACCATGGCGTAATAGCGCACAAAATGCGTGCTAAAGGAATAACAGGAAAAGTCGGTCGATGGATCTATAATTTCCTCACTAACAGAACACAGAGAGTAGTCGTCAACAGAGTAAAGTCCGAGGCAGCTACGGTGAAAAGCTCTGTTCCACAAGGCACAGTACTCGCTCCCATCTTGTTCCTCATCCTCATATCCGACATAGACAAGGATGTCAGCCACAGCACCGTGTCTTCTTTTGCAGATGACACCCGAATCTGCATGACAGTGTCTTCCATTGCAGACACTGCAAGGCTCCAGGCGGACATCAACCAAATCTTTCAGTGGACTGCAGAAAACAATATGAAGTTCAACGATGAGAAATTTCAATTACTCAGATATGGTAAACACGAGGAAATTAAATCTTCATCAGAGTACAAAACAAATTCTTGCCACAAAATAGAGCAAAACATAAGAACATAAGAAAGGAGGAACACTGCAGCAGGCCTGTTGGCCCATACTAGGCAGGTCCTTTAAAATTCATCCCACTAACAAAACATTTGCCCAACCCAATTTTCAATGCTACCCAAGAAATAAGCTCTGGTATGAAAGTCCCACTCAAATCCAACCCTTCCCACTCATGTACTTATCCAACCTAAATTTGAAACTACCCAAAGTCCTAGCCTCAATAACCCAACTAGGTAGACTGTTCCACTCATCAACTACCCTATTTCCAAACCAATACTTTCCTATGTCCTTTCTAAATCTAAACTTATCTAATTTAAATCCATTACTGCGGGTTCTCTCTTGGAGAGATATCCTCAAGACCTTGTTAATATCCCCTTTATTAATACCTATCTTCCACTTATACACTTCGATCAGGTCTCCCCTCATTCTTCGTCTAACAAGTGAATGTAACTTAAGAGTCCTCAATCTTTCTTCATAAGGAAGATTTCTAATGCTATGTATTAATTTAGTCATCCTACGCTGAATGTTTTCTAACGAATTTATGTCCATTCGGTAATATGGAGACCAGAATTGAGCTGCATAATCTAGGTGAGGCCTTACTAATGATGTATAAAGCTGCAGTATGACCTCTGGACTTCTGTTGCTTACACTTCTTGATATAAATCCAAGTAATCTATTTGCCTTATTACGTACGCTCAGGCATTGCTGTCTTGGTTTAAGGTTGCTGCTTACCATAACCCCCAAGTCCTTTTCGCAATCTGTATGGCTAAGTTCTACATTACTTAACTTATAAGTGCTAAGGTTATGGACACTCCCGAGCTTCAGAACCTTGCATTTATCTACATTGAACTGCATCTGCCACTTTTCTGACCAAGAATAGAGTTTGTCTAAATCCTCCTGAAGTTCCCTAACACCAACGTCAAAAACCTACGAGTGATCATGTCGGAGGATCTCACCTTCAAGGACCATAACATTGTATCAATCGCATCTGCTAGAAAAATGACAGGATGGATAATGAGAACCTTCAAAACTAGGGAGGCCAAGCCCATGATGACACTCTTCAGGTCACTTGTTCTATCTAGGCTGAAATATTGCTGCACACTAACAGCACCTTTCAAGGCAGGTGAAATTGCTGACCTAGAAAATGTACAGAGAACCTTCACGGCGCGCATAACGGAGATAAAACACCTCAATTACTGGGAGCGCTTGAGGTTTCTAAACCTGTATTCCCTGGAACGCAGGAGGGAGAGATACATGATTATATACATCTGGAAAATCCTAGAGGGACTAGTACCGAACTTGCACACGAAAATCACTCACTACGAAAGCAAAAGACTTGGAAGACGATGCAACATCCCCCAATGAAAAGCAGGGGTGTCACTAGCACGTTAAGAGACCATACAATAAGTGTCAGGGGCCCGAGACTGTTCAACTGCCTCCCAGCAAACATAAGGGGGATTACCAACAGACCCCTGGCAGTCTTCAAGCTGGCACTGGACAAGCACCTAAAGTCGGTTCCTGACCAGCCGGGCTGTGGCTCGTACGTTGGTTTGCGTGCAGCCAGCAGTAACAGCCTTGTTGATCAGGCTCTGATCCACCAGGAGGCCTAGTCACAGACCGGGCCGTGGGGCGTTGAACCCCGGAACTTTCTCCAGGTAAACTGGTGTGGGTCACATCCTGGTGTTAGTGGACTCGTGTGGGTCACATCCTGGGCGTTAGTGGACTGGTGTGGGTCCCATCCTGGGTGTTAGTGGACTGGTGTGGGTCACATCCTGGGTGTTAGTGGACTGGTGTGGGTCACATCCTGGGCGTTAGTGGACTGGTGTGGGTCACATCCTGGGTGTTTGTGGACTGGTGTGGGTCACATCCTGGGTGTTATTGGACTGGTGTGGGTGGCATCCTGGGTGTTATTGGACTGGTGTGGGTGGCATCCTGGGTGTTAGTGGACTGGTGTGGGTGGCATCCTGGGTGTTAGTGGACTGGTGTGGGTCGCATCCTGGGTGTTAGTGGACTGGTTTGGGTGGCATCCTGGGTGTTAGTTTACCTAGAGTTTACCTGGAGAGAGTTCCGGGGGTCAACGCCCCCGCGGCCCGGACTGCGGCCTGGCCTCCTGGTGGATCAGAGCCTGATCAACCAGGCTGTTGCTGCTGGCTGCACACAAACCAACGTATGAGCCACAGCCCAGCTGATCAGGAATCGACTTTAGGTGCTTGTCCAGTGCCAGCTTGAAGACTGCCAGGGGTCTGTTGGTAATCCCCCTTATGTATGCTGGGAGACAGTTGAACAGTCTCGGGCACCTGACACTTACTGTATGGTCTCTTAACGTGCTAGTGACACCCCTGCTTTTCATTGGGGGGATGTTGCATCGTCTGCCAAGTCTTTTGCTTTCGTAGTGAGTGATTTTCGTGTGCAAGTTCGGTACTAGTCCCTCTAGGATTTTCCAGGTGTATATAATCATGTATCTCTCCCGCCTGCGTTCCAGGGAGTACAGGTTTAGGAACCTCAAGCGTTCCCAGTAATTGAGGTGTTTTATCTCCGTTATGCGCGCCGTGAAGGTTCTCTGTACATTTTCTAGGTCAGCAATTTCACCTGCCTTGAAAGGTGCTGTTAGTGTGCAGCAATATTCCAGCCTAGATAGAACAAGTGACCTGAAGAGTGTCATCATGGGCTTGGCCTCCCTAGTTTTGAAGGTTCTCATTATCCATCCAGTCATTTTTCTAGCAGATGCGATTGATACAATTGTACATGTACTGGTATACCTTGTACATGTACTGGTATACCTTGTACATGTACTTGTATACCTTGTACATGTACTGGTATACCTTGTACATATACTGGTATACCTTGTACATGTGCTGGTATACCTTGTATATGTACTGGTATATCTTGTACATGTACTGGTATACCTTGTACATGTACTGGTATACCTTCTATATGTACTGGTATACCTTGTACATGTACTGGTATACCTTGTACATGTACTGGTATACCTTGTACGTATACTGGTATACCTTGTACATGTACTTGTATACCTTGTACATGTACTGGTATACCTTGTACATATACTGGTATACCTTGTACATATACTGGTATACCTTGTACATGTACTGGTATACCTTGTACATGTACTTGCATACCTTGTAAATATATTGGTATACCTTGTACATGTACTGATATACCTTGTACATGTACTGCTATACCTTGTACATGTACTTGTATACCTTGTACATGTATTGGTATACCTTGTACATATACTGGTATACCTTCTACATGTACTGGTATACCTTGTATATGTACTGTTATACCTTGTACATGTACTGGTATACCTTGTACATGTACTGGTATACCTTGCATATGTACTGGTATACCTTGTACATGTACTGGTATACCTTGTACATGTACTTGTATACCTTGTACATGTATTGGTATGCCTTGTACATGTACTGGTATACCTTGTATATGTATTGGTATACCTTGTACATGTACTGGTATACCTTGTACATGTACTGGATACCTTGTATATGTATTGGTATACCTTGTACATGTTCTTGTATACCTTGTACATATACTGGTATACCTTGTACATGTACTGGTATACCTTGTACATGTACTGGCATACCTTGTACATGTACTTGTATACCTTGTACATATACTGGTATACCTTGTACATGTACTGGTATACCTTGTACATGTACTGGTATACCTTGTACATGTACTGGTATACCTTGTATGTGTACTGGTATACCTTGTACATGTACTGGTATACCATGTACATGTACTGGTATACCTTGTACATGTACTGGTATACCTTGTACATGTACTGGTATATCTTGTACATATACTGGTATACCTTGTACATGTACTTGTATACCTTGTACATGTACTGGTATACCTTGTACATGTACTTGTATACCTTGTACATGTACTGGTATACCTTGTACATGTACTGGTATACCTTGTACACGCACTGGTATACCTTGTACATGTACTGGTATACCTTGTACATGTACTGGTATACCTTGTACATGTACTGGTATAACTTGTACATGTACTTGTATACTTTGTACATATACTGGTATACCTTGTACATGTACTGGTATACCTTGTACATGTACTGGTATACCTTGTACATGTACTGGTATACCTTGTACATGTACTGGTATACCTTGTACATATACTGGTATACCTTGTACATGTACTGGTATACCTTGTACATGTACTGGTATACCTTGTACATATACTGGTATACCTTGTACATGTACTAGTATACCTTGTACATGTACTGGTATACCTTGTACATATACTGGTATACCTTGTACATGTACTGGTATACCTTGTACATATACTGGTATACCTTGTACATATACTGGTATACCTTGTACATGTACTGGTATACCTTGTACATGTACTGGTATACCTTGTACATGTACTGGTATACCTTGTACATGTACTGGTATACCTTGTACATGTACTGGTATACCTTGTATATGTACTGGTATACCTTGTACATGTACTGGTATACCTTGTACATGTACTTGTATACCTTGTACATGTACTGGTATACCTTGTACATGTACTGGTATACCTTGTACATATACTGGTATACCTTGTACATGTACTGGTATACCTTGTACATGTACTTGTATACCTTGTACATGTACTGGTATACCTTGTACATGTACTGGTATACCTTGTACATGTACTGGTATACCTTGTACATGTACTGGTATACCTTGTACATGTACTGGTATACCTTGTACATGTACTGGTATATCTTGTACATGTACTGGTATACCTTGTACATGTACTGGTATACCTTGTACATGTACTGGTATACCTTGTACATATACTGGTATACCTTGTACATGTACTGGTATACCTTGTACATATACTGGTATACCTTGTACATATACTGGTATACCTTGTACATGTACTGGTATATCTTGTACATGTACTGGTATACCTTGTACATGTACTAGTAGTGAATATTGATGTAATTATAAGTACTAGTGTTAGTCACACTTGTAATTACCATTGCCAACAAATATAACAATTACCTTTAGGCTCTTACTTATTACATAAGTATACTTTGCTTGGTTTCCAGAAAAAAACAAGGAAGAAAAAATCAAATTACGCGCGCTAAAAGCAATGATTCGGGGCCATGTAAAACCGCTAAATCTAGCGGGAAGGCGCTAAGTTGGCAATCCTTCGGCACGGGCAGTGGTCAACCTCAATATATACCTGGAGAGAGTTCCAGGGGTTAACGCCCCCGTGGCCCGGTCTGTGACCAGCCTCATGGTGGATCAGGGTCTGGTTAACCAGGCTGTTACTGCTGGTGGATCGCAACTCGACGTACGACTCACATCCCGGCTGGTCAGGTACGTACTTTAGGTGTCTGTTCAATGCTTTCTTGAAGACGGCCGGGGGTCTTGAAGACAGCCGGGGGTCTTGAGGACAGCCGGTGGTCTTGAAGACAGCCGGGGGTCTTGAAGACAGCCGGGGGTCTTGAAGACAGCCGGGGGTCTTGAAGACAGCCGGGGGTCTTGAAGACAGCCGGGGGTCTTGAAGACAGCCAGGGGTCTTGAAGACAGCCGGGGGTCTTGAAGACAGCCGGGGGTCTTGAAGACAGCCGGGGGTCTTGAAGACAGCCGGGGGTCTTGAAGACAGCCGGGGGTCTTGAAGACAGCCAGGGGTCTTGAAGACAACCAGGGGTCTTGAAGACAGCCAGGGGTCTTGAAGACAACCAGGGGTCTTGAAGACAGCCAGGGGTCTTGAAGACAGCCGGGGGTCTTGAAGACGGCCGGGGGTCTTGAAGACAGCCGGGGGTCTTGAAGACAGCCGGGAGTCTTGAAGACAGCCGGGGGTCTTGAAGACAGCCGGGGGTCTTGAAGACAGCCGGGGGTCTTGAAGACAGCCAGGGGTCTTGAAGACAGCCGGGGGTCTTGAAGACAGCCGGGGGTCTTGAAGACAGCCGGGGGTCTTGAAGACAGCCAGGGGTCTTGAAGACAGCCGGGGGTCTTGAAGACAGCCGGGGGTCTTGAAGACAGCCAGGGGTCTTGAAGACAGCCAGGGGTCTTGAAGACAGCCAGGGGTCTTGAAGACAACCAGGGGTCTTGAAGATTACCAGGGGTCTTGAAAACAGCCATGGGTCTTGAAGACAGCCAGGGGCCTTGAAGACAGCCAGGGGTCTTGAAAACAACCTGGGGTCTTGAAGACAGCCAGGGGTCTTGAAAACAACCAGGGGTCTTGAAAACAACCTGGGGTCTTGAAAACAGCCAGGGGTCTTGAAGACAGCCAGGGGTCTTGAAGACAGCCAGGGGTCTTGAAGTCAACCAGGGGTCTTGAAGACAACCAGGGGTCTTGAAGATAACCAGGGGTCTTGAAAACAGCCAGGGATCTTGAAAACAACCAGGGGTCTTGAAGACAACCAGGGGTCTTGAAGACAACCAGGGGTCTTGAAGATAACCAGGGGTCTTGAAGACAACCAGGGGTCTTGAAGATAACCAGGGGTCTTGAAAACAGCCAGGGGTCTTGAAGGCAGCCAGGGGTCTTGAAGACAACCAGGGATCTTGAAGACAGCCAGGGGTCTTGAAGATAACCAGGGGTCTTGAAGACAGTCAGGGGTCTTGAAGACAGCCAGGGGCCTTGAAGACAACCAGGGATCTTGAAGACAGCCAGGGGTCATGAAGACAACCAGGGATCTTGAAGACAGCCAGGGGTCTTGAAGACAGCCAGGGGTCTTGAAGACAACCAGGGGTCTTGAAGACAACCAGGGGTCTTAAAGACAACCAGGGGTCTTGATGATACCAGGGTCTTGAAAACAGCCAGGGGTCTTGAAGACAGCCAGGGGTCTTGAAGAACACCAGGGGTTTTGATGATAACCAGGGGTCTTGAAAACAGCTTGGGGTCTTGAAGACAGCCAGGGGTCTTGAAGACAACCAGGGGTCTTGAAGATAACCAGGGGTCTTGAAAACAGCCAGGGGTCTTGAAGACAGCCAGGGGTCTTGAAGGCAACCAGGGGTCTTGAAGACAATCAGGGGTCTTGAAGACAGCCAGGGGCCTTGAAGACAGCCAGGGGTCTTGAAGACAGCCAGGGGGGGTCTTGAAGACAGCCAGGGGTCTTAAAGACAACCAGGCGTCTTGAAGACAACCAGGGGTCTTAAAGACAACCAGGCGTCTTGAAGACAACCAGGGGTCTTGAAAATACTCAGGGGTCCTGAAGACAACCAGGGGTCTTGAAGACAGCCAGGGGTCTTGAAGACAACCAGGGGTCTTGAAGACAGTCAGGGGTCTTGAAGACAGCCAGGGGTCTTGAAGACAACCAGGGGTCTATTGGTAATCCCCTTTATGTATACTGGAAGGCAGTTGAACAGTCTTGGGCCCCTGACACTTATTGTGTTGTCTCTTATCGTGCTAGTGACACCATTGTTCTTGATTGAGAGGCTGTTATAATTATAATAATAACTTTATTCACTACCAGAACATGTACAAGGTATACCAGTACATGTACAAGGTATACCAGTACATGTACAAGGTATACCAGTACATGTACAAGGTATACCAGAACATGTACAAGGTATACCAGTACATGTACAAGGTATACAAGTACATGTACAAGGTATACCAGTACATGTACAAGGTATACCAGTACATGTACAAGGTATACCAGTACATGTACAAGGTATACCAGTACATGTACAAGGTATACCAGTACATGTACAAGGTATACCAGTACATGTACAAGGTATACAAGTACATGTACAAGGTATACAAGTACATGTACAAGGTATACAAGTACATGTACAAGGTATACAAGTACATGTACAAGGTATACAAGTACATGTACAAGGTATACAAGTACATGTACAAGGTATACAAGTACATGTACAAGGTATACCAGTACATGTACAAGGTATACAAGTACATGTACAAGGTATACAAGTACATGTACAAGGTATACAAGTACATGTACAAGGTATACAAGTACATGTACAAGGTATACCAGTACATGTACAAGGTATACCAGTACATGTACAAGGTATACCAGTACATGTACAAGGTATACCAGTACATGTACAAGGTATACCAGAACATGTACAAGGTATACAAGTACATGTACAAGGTATACCAGTACATGTACAAGGTATACCAGTACATGTACAAGGTATACCAGTACATGTACAAGGTATACCAGTACATGTACAAGGTATACCAGTACATGTACAAGGTATACCAGTACATGTACAAGGTATACCAGTACATGTACAAGGTATACCAGTACATGTACAAGGTATACCAGTACATGTACAAGGTATACCAGTACATGTACAAGGTATACAAGTACATGTACAAGGTATACCAGTATATGTACAAGGTATACCAGTACATGTACAAGGTATACCAGTACATGTACAAGGTATACCAGTACATGTACAAGGTATACCAGTACATGTACAAGGTATACCAGTACATGTACAAGGTATACCAGTACATGTACAAGGTATACCAGTACATGTACAAGGTATACCAGTACATGTACAAGGTATACCAGTACATGTACAAGGTATACCAGTACATGTACAAGGTACACAAGTACATGTACAAGGTATACACGTACATGTACAAGGTATACCAGTACATGTACAAGGTATACCAGTACATGTACAAGGTACACAAGTACATGTACAAGGTATACAAGTACATGTACAAGGTATACCAGCACATGTACAAGGTATACACGTACATGTACAAGGTATACCAGTACATGTACAAGGTATACAAGTACATGTACAAGGTATACCAGCACATGTACAAGGTATACAAGTACATGTACAAGGTATACAAGTACATGTACAAGGTATGCAAGTACATGTACAAGGTATACAAGTACATGTACAAGGTATACAAGTACATGTACAAGGTATAGAAGTACATGTACAAGGTATACAAGTACATGTACAAGGTATACAAGTACATGTACAAGGTATACAAGTACATGTACAAGGTATACCAGTACATATACAAGGTATACAAGTACATGTACAAGGTATACCAGTACATGTACAAGGTATACAAGTACATGTACAAGGTATACAAGTACATGTACAAGGTATACAAGTACATGTACAAGGTATACAAGTACATGTACAAGGTATACCAGTACATGTACAAGGTATACAAGTACATGTACAAGGTATACCAGTACATGTACAAGGTATACCAGTACATGTACAAGGTATACCAGTACATGTACAAGGTATACAAGTACATGTACAAGGTATACAAGTACATGTACAAGGTATACAAGTACATGTACAAGGTATACCAGCACATGTACAAGGTATACCAGCACATGTACAAGGTATACAAGTACATGTACAAGGTATACAAGTACATGTACAAGGTATACAAGTACATGTACAAGGTATACAAGTACATGTACAAGGTATACCAGTACATGTACAAGGTATACCAGTACATGTACAAGGTATACCAGTACATGTACAAGGTATACCAGTACATGTACAAGGTATACAAGTACATGTACAAGGTATACCAGTATATGTACAAGGTATACCAGTACATGTACAAGGTATACCAGTACATGTACAAGGTATACCAGTACATGTACAAGGTATACCAGTACATGTACAAGGTATACCAGTACATGTACAAGGTATACCAGTACATGTACAAGGTATACCAGTACATGTACAAGGTATACCAGTACATGTACAAGGTATACCAGTACATGTACAAGGTATACCAGTACATGTACAAGGTACACAAGTACATGTACAAGGTATACACGTACATGTACAAGGTATACCAGTACATGTACAAGGTATACCAGTACATGTACAAGGTACACAAGTACATGTACAAGGTATACAAGTACATGTACAAGGTATACCAGCACATGTACAAGGTATACACGTACATGTACAAGGTATACCAGTACATGTACAAGGTATACAAGTACATGTACAAGGTATACCAGCACATGTACAAGGTATACAAGTACATGTACAAGGTATACAAGTACATGTACAAGGTATGCAAGTACATGTACAAGGTATACAAGTACATGTACAAGGTATACAAGTACATGTACAAGGTATAGAAGTACATGTACAAGGTATACAAGTACATGTACAAGGTATACAAGTACATGTACAAGGTATACAAGTACATGTACAAGGTATACCAGTACATATACAAGGTATACAAGTACATGTACAAGGTATACCAGTACATGTACAAGGTATACAAGTACATGTACAAGGTATACAAGTACATGTACAAGGTATACAAGTACATGTACAAGGTATACAAGTACATGTACAAGGTATACCAGTACATGTACAAGGTATACAAGTACATGTACAAGGTATACCAGTACATGTACAAGGTATACCAGTACATGTACAAGGTATACCAGTACATGTACAAGGTATACAAGTACATGTACAAGGTATACAAGTACATGTACAAGGTATACAAGTACATGTACAAGGTATACCAGCACATGTACAAGGTATACCAGCACATGTACAAGGTATACAAGTACATGTACAAGGTATACAAGTACATGTACAAGGTATACAAGTACATGTACAAGGTATACAAGTACATGTACAAGGTATACAAGTACATGTACAAGGTATACAAGTACATGTACAAGGTATACAGACCGTAGCTGACATCAGTGACATACTACTATATAGAAAGTCCCTTGTTATGCTGAGCATTTCCCACAAATTATGTCAGTTTTGTCCCAGGATGTGACCCACACCAGTCCACTAGCACCCAGGATGTGACCCACACCAGTCCACTAGCACCCAGGATGTGACCTACACCAGTCCATTAACACCCAGGATGTGACCCACACCAGTCCACTAACACCCAGGATGTGACCCACACCAGTTCACTAACACCCAGGATGTGACCCACACCAGTCCACTAACACCCAGGATGCAACCCACACCAGTCCACTAACACCCAGGATGTGACCCACACCAGTCCATTAACACCCAGGATGTGACCCACACCAGTCCACTAACACCCAGGATGTGATCCACACCAGTCCACTAACACCCAGGATGTGACCCACACCAGTCCACTAACACCCAGGATGCCACCCACACCAGTCCACTAACACCCAGGATGCCACCCACACCAGTCCACTAGCACCCAGGATGTGACCCACACCAGTCCACTAACACCCAGGATGCCATCCACACCAGTCCACTAACACCCAGGATGCCACCCACACCAGTCCACTAACACCCAGGATGTGACCCACACCAGTCCACTAACACCCAGGATGCCACCCACACCAGTCCACTAACACCCAGGATGTGACCCCCACCAGTCCACCAACACCCAGGATGCGACACACACCAGTCCACTAAAACCCAGGATGTGACCCACACCAGTCCACTAACACCCAGGATGCCACCCACACCAGTCCACTAACACCCAGGATGCCACCCACGCCAGTCCACTAACACCCAGGATGTGACCCACACCAGTGCACTAACACCCAGGATGCCACCCACACCAGTCCACTAACACCCAGGATGTGACCCCCACCAGTCCACCAACACCCAGGATGCGACACACACCAGTCCACTAACACCCAGGATGCGACCCACACCAGTCCACTAACACCCAGGATGTGACCCACACCAGTCCACTAACACCCAGGATGCCACCCACACCAGTCCACTAACACCCAGGATGTGACCCACAACAGTCCACTAACACCCAGGATGTGACCCACACCAGTCCACTAACACCCAGGCTGCCACCCACACCAGTTCACTAACACCCAGGATGCCACCCACACCAGTTTACCTGGAGAGAGTTCCCGGGGTCAACGCCCCCGCGGCCCGGTCTGTGACCAGGCCTCCTGGTGGATCAGAGCCTGATCAACCAGGCTGTTGCTGCTGGCTGCACGCAAACCAACGTACGAGCCACAGCCCGGCTGATCAGGAACTGACTTCAGGTGCTTGTCCAGTGCCAGCTTGAAGACTGCCAGGGGTCTGTTGGTAATCCCCCTTATGTGTGCTGGGAGGCAGTTGAACAGTCTCGGGCCCCTGACACTTATTGTATGGTCTCTTAACGTGCTAGTGACACCCCTGCTTTTCATTGGGGGGATGGTGCATCGTCTGCCAAGTCTTTTGCTTTCGTAGTGAGTGATTTTCGTGTGCAAGTTCGGTACTAGTCCCGCTAGGATTTTCCAGGCGTATATAATCATGTATCTCTCCCTCCTGCGTTCCAGGGAATACAGGTTTAGGAACCTCAAGCGCTCCCAATAATTGAAGTGTTTTATCTCCGTTATGCGCGCCGTGAAGGTTCTCTGTACATTTTCTAGGTCGGCAATTTCACCTGCCTTGAAAGGTGCTGTTAGTGTGCAGCAATATTCCAGCCTAGATAGAACAAGTGACCTGAAGAGTGTCATCATGGGCTTGGCCTCCCTAGTTTTGAAGGTTCTCATTATCCATCCTGTCATTTTTCTAGCAGATGCGATTGATACAATGTTATGCTTCTTGAAGGTGAGATCCTCCGACATGATCACTCCCAGGTCTTTGACGTTGGTGTTTCGCTCTATTTTGTGGCCAGAATTTGTTTGGTACTCTGATGAAGATTTAATTT
The DNA here is from genome assembly GCF_038502225.1 of Cherax quadricarinatus. Classification (NCBI taxonomy): domain Eukaryota; kingdom Metazoa; phylum Arthropoda; class Malacostraca; order Decapoda; family Parastacidae; genus Cherax; species Cherax quadricarinatus. The sequence continues at coordinate 10,463,404 of NC_091380.1, read as the reverse complement.
CCTCATGTTTACCATATCTGAGTAATTGAAATTTCTCATCGTTGAACTTCATATTGTTTTCTGCAGCCCAATGAAAGATTTGGTTGATGTCCGCCTGGAGCCTTGCAGTGTCTGCAATGTCTGTCTGGAGCCTTGCAGTGTCTGCAATGGAGGACACTGTCATGCAGATTCGGGTGTCATCTGCAAAGGAAGACACGGTGCTGTGGCTGACATCCTTGTCTATGTCAGATATGAGGGTGAGGAACAAGATGGGAGCGAGTACTGTGCCTTGTGGAACACTGGGAGCGAGTACTGTGCCTTGTGGAACACTGGGAGCCAGTACTGTGCCTTATGGAACACTGGGAGCGAGTACTGTGCCTTGTGGAACACTGGGAGCCAGTACTGTGCCTTGTGGAACACTGGGAGCGAGTACTGTGCCTTATGGAACACTAGGAGCGAGTACTGTGCCTTGTGGAACACTGGGAGCCAGCACTGTGCCTTGTGGAACACTGGGAGCCAGTACTGTACCTTGTGGAACACTGGGAGCCAGTACTGTGCCTTGTGGAACACTTGGAGCCAGTACTGTGCCTTGTGGAACAGAGCTTTTCACCGTAGCCGCCTCAGACTTTACTCTGTTGCCTACTACTCTTTGTGTTCTGTTTGTGAGGAAATTATAGATCCATCGACCAACTTTTCCTGTTATTCTTTTATCACGCATTTTGTGCGCTGTTACGCCATGGTCACACTTGTCAAAGGCTTTTGCAAAGTCAGTGTATATTACATCTGCATTTTGTTTGTCTTCTAAAGCATCCAGGACCTTGTCATAGTGGTCCAAGAAATATGTTTACATAAGTAGTTTACAGTGAGGGTTTACTTATATTGTCAGGCGCACCACCTGGTTCTAGATCTTTACTGCCAAAACTTAAACTAAATCATTTGAGTCATTTAGTGATGTACAGGCCAACACCCCCTTTTTGCCTGTTCACTCTGTCACATGTATAGGTTGTAACCTAGGATCCATATTTCCTTGTCCAAGTGATCCATGATGCGGGTCTCTGTGAGAGCCACGAACATTGCATTTGACTCTGTAGTGTAAGCAGTCCTCGGATGAAAGGTATTTTGTTGTTCGTTGCTGGCTTTAGACCTTGTATATTTGCAAAGAAGAATGTAATATTGATGGTATATGGGGGATTCTTTTTTTTTTTACCTGGCACTAATATCTATTGTCTTGGTGTGGAGGTCATTGACTGTGATTCCACTCCAGAAATGATCGGAGGTCGTGTACGATTTCTGTCAGATTTTTTTTTTACCTTCCTGGCACTAAAAACCTTTCTCTCTCTCTGGAATGGTTGTGGCTACCCAGGTTTTTCCATGGTCTGGATGTTCTCTGTCTTATTGTCCCATTTAGGTGGTGTGCCTGATAATATAAATTATAACTTTGTCTTTCCTGAACTGAAGAGTTACATATTTCAGGATGGAAAAGAATTTTCTGGGGTGGTCAAAGTTGCACGTCCCATACGTTCTTCCAGATATTCCATGCCTGCAGATACCTAAGGCCTGGAATTTGCATAGGTCTGATTTCTGTTTGCCTTAGGGGAGCTCTCCATCGGGCTGTTAACGGAGTCACTGGCTTCTTGGACCTCTTGGGGAGGGTCGATGGTGCTCGTGCAAGCAGCAGATCCCAGGGCAACTTGCTGCTGTTTGCAATGGCTGTCTGCCGAGGAGAGACAGGCACCTAGCAACATCTGTTGTTGGGGCAATGGATGAATTCCTTACTATGTTTGTTAACTGCTCATTACTCTGTAATTTGTCTATGATTGTAATCATGTGATAACGTGTTTATCATTCATTACCTTTGAAACTTGTCATGATTTTGACCAGCTCTACCTGGAGCTCATTACCTTTGTAAATTCTCATGATTAATGTGTTTATGATTCATTACCTTTGCAATTATTCATGAGTGTGACCAGCTCTACCTGGAGCTCATTACCTTTGTAACTTGGTCATGATTATGACCAGATCTAGTTCATTACCTTTGTAACTTGCTCAGCTATCAAAACTTTGGAGTCCAGTCCCTGGACCAATTATGTACCTCTGTAATATTTTGACTACCGCCCACAGAATGGGTATGTGGTGACTACCGCCCACAGGATGGGTATGTGGTGACTACCGCCCACAGGATGGGTATGTGGTGACTACCGCCCACAGGATGGGTATGTGGTGACTACCGCCCACAGGATGGGTATGTGGTGACTACCACCCACAGGATGGGTATGTGGTGACTACCGCCCACAGGATGGGTATGTGGTGACTACCGCCCACAGGATGGGTATGTGGTGACTACCGCCCACAGGATGTGTATGGGGTGACTACCGCCCACAGCATGGGTATGGGGTGCATAATAAACATATTAAACTAACTTGGTTTCTCGTGGCTGCATTGCCTACTGGTGCGTGTTTTCTTGTCCCTTAACTGTCTTCAGCACTTGTACTAACAATGGTGTCTTCACCAGCAATTTCTGGTATTTTATCTTCACTATTCTTTGGGGCCTCCCCTTGTTTACTATCTGCAGTGTACATCTGTAATATTGAGGTACAGTCCCTGGACCCATTATGTACCTCTGTAATGTTGATTTACAGTCTCTGGACCCATTATGTACCTCCGTAATGTTGAGGTACAGTCCCTGGATCCATTATGTACCTCTGTAATGTTGAGGTACAGTCTCTGGATCCATTATGTACCTCTGTAATGTTGAGGTACAGTCTCTGGACCCATTATATACCTCTGTAATGTTGAGGTACAGTCACTGGACCCATTATGTACCTCTGTAATGTTGAGGTACAGTCCCTGGATCCATTATGTACCTCTGTAATGTTGAGGTACAGTCCCTGGATCCATTATGTACCTCTGTAATGTTGAGGTACAGTCTCTGGACCCATTATGTACCTCTGTAATGTTGATGTACAGTCTCTGGACCCATTATGTACCTCTGTAATGTTGAGGTACAGTCCCTGGATCCATTATGTACCTCTGTAATGTTGAGGTACAGTCCCTGCATCCATTATGTGCCTGTGTAATGTTGAGGTACAGTCCCTGGATCCATTATGTACCTGTGTAATGTTGAGGTACAGTCCCTGCATCCATTGTGTACCTCTGTAATGTTGAGGTACAATCCCTGGATCCATTATGTACCTCTGTAATGTTGAGGTACAGTCCCTGCATCCATTATGCACCTCTGTAATGTTGAGGTACAGTCCCTGAATCCATTATGTACCTGTGTAATGTTGAGGTACAGTCCCTGGATCCATTATGTACCTCTGTAATGTTGAGTTACAGTCTCTGGATCCATTATGTACCTCTGTAATGTTGAGGTACAGTCACTGGACCCATTATGTACCTCTGTAATGTTGAGGTACAGTCCCTGGATCCATTATGTACCTCTGTAATGTTGAGGTACAGTCCCTGGATCCATTATGTACCTCTGTAATGTTGAGGTACAGTCTCTGGACCCATTATGTACCTCTGTAATGTTGAGGTACAGTCTCTGGACCCATTATGTACCTCTGTAATGTTGAGGTACAGTCCCTGCATCCATTATGTGCCTGTGTAATGTTGAGGTACAGTCCCTGGATCCATTATGTACCTGTGTAATGTTGAGGTACAGTCCCTGCATCCATTATGTACCTGTGTAATGTTGAGGTACAGTCCCTGCATCCAGTATGTACCTCTGTAATGTTGAGGTACAGTCCCTGCATCCATTATGTACCTGTGTAATGTTGAGGTACAGTCCCTGCAACCATTATGTACCTCTGTAATGTTGAGGTACAGTCCCTGCATCCATTATGTACCTCTGTAATGTTAAGGTACAGTCCCTGCATCCATTATGTACCTCTGTAATGTTGAGGTACAGTCCCTGCATCCATTATGTACCTCTGTAATGTTGAGGTACAGTCCCTGGACCCATTATGTACCTGTGTAATGTTGAGGTACAGTCTCTGGACCCATTATGTACCTATGTAATGTTGAGGTACAGTCCCGGGACCCATTATGTACCTGTGTAATGTTGAGGTACAGTCCCTGGACCCATTACGTACCTCTGTAATGTTGAGGTACAGTCTCTGGATCCATTATGTACCTCTGTAATGTTGAGGTACAGTCTCTGGATCCATTATGTACCTCTGTAATGTTGAGGTACAGTCCCTGGACCCATTATGTACCTGTGTAATGTTGAGGTACAGTCCCTGGACTCATTATGTACCTGTGTAATGTTGAGGTACAGTCTCTGGACCCATTATGTACCTCTGTAATGTTGAGGTACAGTCCCTGGACCCATTATGTACCTGTGTAATGTTGAGGTACAGTCTCTGGACCCATTATGTACCTATGTAATGTTGAGGTACAGTCCCTGGACCCATTATGTACCTGTGTAATGTTGAGGTAGTCCCTGGACCGATTATGTATCTCTGTAATGTTGAGGTACAGTCTCTGGACCCATTATGTACCTCTGTAATGTTGAGGTACAGTCCTTGGACCCATTATGTACCTCTGTAATGTTGAGGTACAGTCCCTGGACCCATTATGTACCTGTGTAATGTTGAGGTACAGTCTCTGGACCCATTATGTACCTATGTAATGTTGAGGTACAGTCCCGGGACCCATTATGTACCTGTGTAATGTTGAGGTACAGTCCCTGGACCCATTACGTACCTCTGTAATGTTGAGGTACAGTCTCTGGATCCATTATGTACCTCTGTAATGTTGAGGTACAGTCTCTGGATCCATTATGTACCTCTGTAATGTTGAGGTACAGTCCCTGGACCCATTATGTACCTGTGTAATGTTGAGGTACAGTCCCTGGACCCATTATGTACCTGTGTAATGTTGAGGTACAGTCTCTGTACCCATTATGTACCTCTGTAATGTTGATGTACAGTCCCTGGACTCATTATGTACCTGTGTAATGTTGAGGTACAGTCCCTGGACCCATTATGTACCTCTGTAATGTTGAGGTACAGTGTCTGGATCCATTATGTACCTCTGTAATGTTGAGGTACAGTCTCTGGATCCATTATGTACCTGTGTAATGTTGAGGTACAGTCCCTGGACCCATTATGTACCTCTGTAATGTTGAGGTACAGTCCCTGGACCCATTATGTACCTCTGTAATGTTGAGGTACAGTTCCTGGACCCATTATGTACCTCTGTAATGTTGAGGTACAGTCCCTGGATCCATTATGTACCTCTGTAATGTTGAGGTACACTCCCTGGACCCATTATGTACCTCTGTAATGTTGAGGTACACTCCCTGGACCCATTATGTACCTCTGTAATGTTGAGGTACACTCCCTGGACCCATTATGTACCTCTGTAATGTTGAGGTACACTCCCTGGACCCATTATGTACCTCTGTAATGTTGAGGTACACTCCCTGGACCCATTATGTACCTCTGTAATGTTGAGGTACACTCCCTGGACCCATTATGTACCTCTGTAATGTTGAGGTACACTCCCTGGACCCATTATGTACCTCTGTAATGTTGAGGTACACTCCCGGGACCCATTATGTACCTCTGTAATGTTGAGGTACACTCCCTGGACCCATTATGTACCTCTGTAATGTTGAGGTACACTCCCTGGACCCATTATGTACCTCTGTAATGTTGAGGTACACTCCCTGGACCCATTATGTACCTCTGTAATGTTGAGGTACACTCCCTGGACCCATTATGTACCTCTGTAATGTTGAGGTACACTCCCTGGACCCATTATGTACCTCTGTAATGTTTAGGTACACTCCCTGGACCCATTATGTACCTGTGTAATGTTGAGGTACACTCCCTGGACCCATTATGTACCTCTGTAATGTTGAGGTACACTCCCTGGACCCATTATGTACCTCTGTAATGTTGAGGTACACTCCCTGGACCCATTATGTACCTCTGTAATGTTGAGGTACAGCCCCTGGACCCATTATGTACCTGTGTAATGTTGAGGTACACTCCCTGGACCCATTATGTACCTCTGTAATGTTGAGGTACACTCCCTGGACCCATTATGTACCTCTGTAATGTTGAGGTACAGCCCCTGGACCCATTATGTACCTGTGTAATGTTGAGGTACACTCCCTGGACCCATTATGTACCTCTGTAATGTTGAGGTACACTCCCTGGACCCATTATGTACCTCTGTAATGTTGAGGTACACTCCCTGGACCCATTATGTACCTCTGTAATGTTGAGGTACACTCCCTGGACCCATTATGTACCTCTGTAATGTTGAGGTACACTCCCTGGACCCATTATGTACCTCTGTAATGTTGAGGTACACTCCCTGGACCCATTATGTACCTCTGTAATGTTGAGGTACACTCCCTGGACCCATTATGTACCTGTGTAATGTTGAGGTACACTCCCTGGACCCATTATGTACCTCTGTAATGTTGAGGTTCACTCCCTGGACCCATTATGTACCTGTGTAATGTTGAGGTACAGTCTCTGGACCCATTATGTACCTGTGTAATGTTGAGGTACAGTCCCTGGACCCATTATGTACCTGTGTAATGTTGAGGTACAGTCTCTGGACCCATTATGTACCTGTGTAATGTTGAGGTACACTCCCTGGACCCATTATGTACCTCTGTAATGTTGAGGTACACTCCCTGGACCCATTATGTACCTCTGTAATGTTGAGGTTCACTCCCTGGACCCATTATGTACCTGTGTAATGTTGAGGTACAGTCCCTGGACCCATTATGTACCTGTGTAATCCTTGGACTAGCTCCCACAGGATGGGTCTGGGCTGCATAAGATATTAAACTATCTCATCCTGTGAGTGACAGAGCAAATGATAACTGTTACACAGGTCCAACTGGGACTTTAATAATAATAATAATAATAATAATAATAATAATAATAATAATAATAATAATATCTTTATTTACTACCAGTACATGTACAAGGTATACCAGTTCATGTACAAGGTATACCACAACATGTACAAGGTATACAAGTACATGTACAAGGTATACTAGAACATGTACAAGGTATACAAGTACATGTACAAGGTATACAAGTACATTTACAAGGTATACCAGTACATGTACAAGGTATACCACAACATGTACAAGGTATACAAGTACATGTACAAGGTATACTAGAACATGTACAAGGTATACAAGTACATGTACAAGGTATACCAGTACATTTACAAGGTATACCAGTACATGTACAAGGTATACAAGTACATGTACAAGGTATACCAGTACATGTACAAGGTATACAAGTACATGTACAAGGTATACCAGTACATGTACAAGGTATACCAGTACATGTACAAGGTATACCACTACATGTACAAGGTATACAAGTACATGTACCAGGTATGCCAGTACATGTACAAGGTATACAAGTACATGTACAAGGTATACCAGTACATGTACAAGGTATACCAGTACATGTACAAGGTATACCAGGACATGTACAAGGTATACCAGTACATGTACAAATTCAAATTCAAATTCAAAGTTTATTCTCTATAAGTATTACAATGCTGAGTTTACAGAATTTGGTTATTGTGTGGTTTACATGTAGTAAAATAATAATTACAGAGTGTACCACTAGAACACCTAGCATGGCTAGGTATTACAGAGTGTACCACTAGAACACCTAGCATGGCTAGGCATTACAGAGTGTACCACTGGAACACCTAGCATGGCTAGGTATTACAGAGTGTACCACTGGAACACCTAGCATGGCTAGGTATTACAGAGTGTACCACTGGAACACCTAGCATGGCTAGGTATTACAGAGTGTACCACTAGAACACCTAGCATGGCTGGGCATTACAGAGTGTACCACTGGAACACCTAGCATGGCTAGGTATTACAGAGTGTACCACTAGAACACCTAGCATGGCTAGGTATTACAGAGTGTACCACTGGAACACCTAGCATGGCTAGGTATTACAGAGTGTACCACTAGAACACCTAGCATGGCTGGGCATTACAGAGTGTACCACTAGAACACCTAGCATGGCTAGGTATTACAGAGTGTACCACTAGAACACCTAGCATGGCTAGGCATTACAGAGTGTACCACTGGAACACCTAGCATGGCTAGGTATTACAGAGTGTACCACTGGAACACCTAGCATGGCTAGGTATTACAGAGTGTACCACTGGAACACCTAGCATGGCTAGGTATTACAGAGTGTACCACTAGAACACCTAGCATGGCTGGGCATTACAGAGTGTACCACTGGAACACCTAGCATGGCTAGGTATTACAGAGTGTACCACTAGAACACCTAGCATGGCTAGGTATTACAGAGTGTACCACTGGAACACCTAGCATGGCTAGGTATTACAGAGTGTACCACTAGAACACCTAGCATGGCTGGGCATTACAGAGTGTACCACTAGAACACCTAGCATGGCTAGGTATTACAGAGTGTACCACTAGAACACCTAGCATGGCTAGGCATTACAGAGTGTACCACTAGAACACCTAGCATGGCTAGGCATTACAGAGTGTACCACTAGAACACCTAGCATGGCTAGGCATTACAGAGTGTACCACTGGAACACCTAGCATGGCTGGGCATTACAGAGTGTACCACTAGAACACCTAGCATGGCTGGGCATTACAGAGTGTACCACTAGAACACCTAGCATGGCTAGGCATTACAGAGTGTACCACTAGAACACCTAGCATGGCTAGGCATTACAGAGTGTACCACTAGAACACCTAGCATGGCTAGGCATTACAGAGTGTACCACTAGAACACCTAGCATGGCTAGGCATTACAGAGTGTACCACTAGAACACCTAGCATGGCTAGGCATTACAGAGTGTACCACTAGAACACCTAGCATGGCTGGGCATTACAGAGTGTACCACTAGAACACCTAGCATGGCTGGGCATTACAGAGTGTACCACTAGAACACCTAGCATGGCTGGGCATTACAGAGTGTACCACTAGAACACCTAGCATGGCTGGGCATTACAGAGTGTACCACTGGAACACCTAGCATGGCTAGGCATTACAGAGTGTACCACTAGAACACCTAGCATGGCTGGGCATTACAGAGTGTACCACTAGAACACCTAGCATGGCTAGGCATTACAAAGTGTACCACTAGAACACCTAGCATGGCTGGGCATTACAGAGTGTACCACTGGAACACCTAGCATGGCTAGGCATTACAGAGTGTACCACTAGAACACCTAGCATGGCTGGGCATTACAGAGTGTACCACTAGAACACCTAGCATGGCTAGGCATTACAGAGTGTACCACTAGAACACCTAGCATGGCTGGGCATTACAGAGTGTACCACTAGAACACCTAGCATGGCTAGGCATTACAGAGTGTACCACTAGAACACCTAGCATGGCTGGGCATTACAGAGTGTACCACTAGAACACCTAGCATGGCTGGGCATTACAGAGTGTACCACTAGAACACCTAGCATGGCATGATATGGTGTGTAAGACCTCGCCTGTACCATCCATTATATCATTATATGTACCATATTATTAACACACATACAAGAGGTCTCTGAGTGTGTTTTTGGTGGGGTGTGTGTCGTATTGAGTGGTGGTGGTCTTGGTTGAGTATGGTTGGAGGTGTTCATTGAACTTGAGCACTTGTGTCTTGTGATCTATTTTGGACTTCTGACTTTGTAGTGAATATTTGCTCTTACATAAGCTATAAGGGAAAGATAAGCGAGGAATTCTTGTGTTGTGAGTCTTACACCAGATATCATCACTGGTAAACATGGCAACTGTCATAGAGGAACCTATTTCTGCAGGTGATGGAAATGATGATAGCTTCCAGACCTTTAAAAGTAAACAAAAGAGATAAAGTGAGAAAGGGCTAGAGCGTCGACGTAGTCAGACTCACTTGACTCGTAGACAATGTGATACTAAACGTCCTTGGTGCACGGAGGCTGCAAGAAGTCTTTCTTCAAAGGAAGAATGTGTTAAGCTGAACTTCCCTGACAACACCCCGCTGCCTGCTAAGTGTGCATGGCTAATGGAAGCTGTAAACAAGCATCCTAACTCAAGGATCCAATTTAGGAAAAACACACACAACTTTGTGTTTGTGGAACAGAATAAAGAGCTGATCAGTGATCTACTTAGTACACCTTATGGGGATATTAAGCTGCTCCGACCTCAATCAGACACTCACCACTTTAAAAAATGGGTCAGTATCATAATCTTTGGATACCCTCTCTACATGGACCCATCCCATCTGACTCTAAGTGAGCATATCATCAAGCCTAAAAGACTTAAAGGAAAATCCCAAATTATTGCCAGTTGGGTGGGTCCTGTGCCCCTCCCCCGGAATATCTGGGTGCATGGTTTACGTTTCCTAAACATCGAAGTGTACCTACCCCCTAAACGTAGGTGTTACAAATGCCAGCACTATGGCCATGTTGCAGTAGACTGTGGAATACTACATTCTTGGCGTGGTAAGTGTGCTGGGAAACATTCCACTAGAGAATGCACAGTAGGCCCTGACAGCCAAAAATTTAAGTGTATTAACTGTAAAGAAGTTGGGGTTACAGTTTCCCACAAGGACTGCAGTCAGAACCCAAACAACCTTCGAGGTAAACCTGATAACAGTCCTTTAATGGTAACTGAGGATGGGGCCATCCAGTCTACCACAGCCAGATCTGAGACTGAACCTCTGCAAAGTGTGCAAGAACCCCACCTCACTGCAAACAATTCTGGTGATACCAGAATGCCATCACACACACCAGCTGTGGAGGAGCTAGCCATCCCTGCTAGCACATATGGAACTACTGGTCTGCCACTACAGATACCTATGGCTACACCTGAATGTGGGGATGAGTTTGTCATTTCTCCCAACACACACAACTACAACAGTCAGACGGACACCACACAGGTAACCTCCCTGGAAATTGGAGATGAGTCAGATGCACAGGACCTACCTGCAATGAATGATGAAACAGAGAACACTAATGTAACCATGGTACCTGTTAAGGTGATAGGTGTTAAAGAAAGCACTAACCCAGAAGTGCCATTATTACAACCTAGGATTTCAAATGGCCTGTTATCCCAGGTGTAATGGGAGCAAATAAACACAGTAGAAAAAGTTTAGACTTATATTATCCTTCACCAATTATAACAGCAATATGTACACTATGTACAGTGATAAATATAGTGCACTCCACGGTAAGCAAGGCAGAAATAGAAGCCACAAGATAGCAGACCGTGCTTCAACCAGCTCTAGAGTGGGAATGACAAGGGCAGACAGGAGAGCGGTATCCACATAACCTCTGCGATTGTCAATCCCACCTTCTTATTGGCTAGAACCTGGTCACTAGTTGAACGATGGGGCCCCATCATCAACTCTTAGCAACCTGGTTCGCTGGTTGGGGGAGATAGCCTGTAAATGAGGGTGTGTCCATGCGCCGAATAAAGGTTACGTACTCTTTGCATGCCACACCCCCACCCCCGAGAAGGCTCAGGATTAGGCTGCCACCTCCCAGTGGTAACCGTGCCGCCATGGCACAAAATAATGGGACCGCCTATCCTCTCCACCATCCAACTCTTAGATAGAGCTCAGCTTTCCTAGTGCCTGAAAGCCAAACCCTAAACTCAGAGTGAGACAGCAGTCAGATAAGCCAACATAGGTCCAAGATACAAGCGGACGGTAGCCCGTATCCCCTCACTAAAAAAAACCCCCACATCAGGGGATAAAAAAAAGAGCTTGAAAGGGGGGTTACCACAAATACATCCTAACCTAAATAAAATATTAAACTAGACTCTTGACAAAGAGTCTGCCAACACATTTTCTTTGCCGGCAATGTAACGAATTTTGAAGTTATAGGGCTGCAGCCTGAGCGTCCAACGCATAAGCCTTGTGTTGTGATTCTTCATGGCTTGGAGATAGACTAACGGGTTGTGATCACTGTAGACTGTGACCACCTGCGATGTCTGGCCCACATAAACATCGAAATGCTCCAAAGCCATTACCAGCGCGAGGGCTTCTTTTTCAATGGTAGAGTAAGCTCTCTGATGTGGCTGGAACTTAGCTGAAAAGTATGCTACAGGCTGCAACTCCTTGTTCCCGATTTGTAATAGTACCGCCCCAACCCCAGACTCACAAGCATCAACCTGTAATGAAAAAGGTTTGGAGAAGTCTGGAGACAGGAGAATGGGTGCAGAGCACAATAATCTTTTTGCTTTATTAAAAGCAGTGTTACAATCTGACGTCCAATTAAAGGGAACTTTATGACTGGTAAGAGAGGTAAGAGGGGCTACAATATCTGAGAAATTCTTACAGAATCTTCTGTAAAATCCTATCATGCCTAGGAAACGTTGAAGAGATTTCCTATCATGAGGAACTGGATAATCTTTAATCGAAAGAACTTTAGCAAGTTTAGGTGCAACATTACCACTACCTACTTCATGGCCTAGAAAAGTGATAGTGGCCTGGCCAAAGGAAGATTTAGATAAATTAACTGTTAATTGGGAATTCTTAAAGGTCTCAAACAGAGCTTTAAGTCTAAGTAGGTGTTGATCCCAAGTATCAGACACCACAACAATATCATCTAGGTATGCTGCCGTGCCTTCAAGTCCTTTAATAGCCTGATGGATGAGTTTCTGGAATGAAGAGGGGGAATTTTTCATTCCGAAGGGGGTAACTGTATACTGATAATGACCTCCTGGAATTACGAAGGCAGAGATTTCCTTCGCCTTATCTGTCAAAGGTACCTGATAGTAACCTTTAAGGAGATCTAATTTGGACACAAAAGTAGCCTTACCCACAAAGTCAATTACGTCATCCAGACGAGGAAGAGGGTAAGCATCTGTAATTGTGACCTCGTTCACTTTACGGTAGTCTGTGCACATACGAAACCCTCCATCAGCCTTCTTTACTAGGATGCACGGTGAAGCCCATGGACTAGATGACTCCTCCACTAAACCATGTTCTAACAAGAAGTCTACTTCCTGCTGAAGTGACCTTTGCTTTTCAGGATTAGCTCTGTAGGGGGAGAGTTTAATTGGTTTAGATTTTCCCACATCTACATCATGGTAACCTAACGTACATTTTTTCGGCACATCCGAAAAAATATTAGGATATGACTGTAGAAGCTCAGTTAAATTGGTTGCTTGTATTTCAGATAATCCATCCATTAACGGGCTAGGATCCTTGAGGAGGACAGAATTTGAAAGTTTAGTATTAATTTCAGAGATAGAGTGCAAAGAGTCAGAGTCGTCCTCAGAGGTAGAGGACAGAGTCATTACTGGGACTTTATCTGGTGTATGAAAGGCCTTGATTTGATTTATGTGGTAAGTTTTTGTTTTTGAGGTCTTATCAATGGGAGCTACCACATAATTTAAATCAGATAATCTACTTACTATCTGCATAGGTCCCGTAAATCTAGCTTTCAAGGTGTGGCCAGGTATAGGTTCCTGCACCAACACCTTGTCTCCTGGATGGAAGGAGCGGAATTGTGCACTTTTGTCATACCTCTGTTTCATCTTACTTTGAGCTATCTTTAGGTTAGCCGTGGCTAACTCACGTGCCACCTGCAACCTTGAAGACGGGTTGTAGAGTGCTGAGCTTACGTCTTCTCCCATCCATCCTTCTTTGAGCACCCGAAGAGGACCTCGTACATTGTGCCCAAAGATCAGCTCAAACGGACTATACCCTGTAGACTCTTGCACCGTCTCTCGTACTGAGAATAGCAACAACGGTAGAGATTCATCCCAATCTGTCGGAAAGTGCATGCAAAAACTTCTCATCATTGTTTTTAATGTTTGGTGGAATCTTTCCAAGGCGCCTTGGGACTGAGGGTGATAGGCAGTGGATAAGTTGTGAATTATCCCTAACCTAGTTAATACTTCCCTAAATGCTTTGGCAGTGAAGTTAGTACCTTGATCACTTTGTATAGTTTTAGGAATGCCAAAACAAGAAATGAATTTTGTTAAAGCTTTGAGAATAGCTTTAGTATTGATACTACGCATTGGGATCGCTTCAGGATATCTGGTTACTTTATCCATAATTGTAAATAAATACTGATTTCCAGACTTTGACTTAGGTAGTGGACCTACACAATCTATAATTAAATCTGCAAAAGGTTCTCCATCAGCAGGTATGGGTTGGAGAGGTGCAGGTTTAATAGAATGTCCAGGTTTTCCAACTTGCTGACATTCTCGGCAACACCTAATATGATTCTTCACATCTTTCTTTAATGTTGGCCAATAAAATTCTTTTGTGATTCTATACAAGGTTTTTGTAATTCCTAAGTGACCTCCTGATGACGTATTATGAGCTATATTTAATATCTGAGGTCTATACTTGGTTGGAACCACTAACCTGTCGTATAATTGCCGGCCCTCTGTCTCCTTACCAGTCTCAGTGCATACCAAATAATCATTTTTAACTTCATACTTGACTGGATGACCCAAAGAGGATTTACCCATGGCTGCCTCAAAAGTGAATTTTAACGAAGGGTCCTTACGTTGTTCCTCCCGGAAGGACAGTCCCTCGGGCATGGAAACAGAGACATCTGGCAATCCTGCAACCTGGGAATAGGAAGGCTTGATCGGGGTCTGTTCACTTGATTTACGAGACTCCGGCCGGTGTGTCTCATAAAACAACGTGGCTATTCCGAGATCGGAGTCGTCCAAGGATAGGTCAACATTCTCCCCAGACAACCCTTGGGATGTTGCCCGAGTTATGGCCAACACTGGAGAAGCATTAATCATTATAGGTTCAGGACACGAAGTAACAGTAGTAATGTTATTACCCAGTAATAACATGGCATTTTTCATGGGAAATCCTTTTGAGATACCTACAGTCAAGTACCCAGTGTAATATTTGCACTGTACATAAATTTTATGCAAAGGAACTGAATATATAGCTCCTCCGTAAGCTTCCAATAAAACTGAGGAATTCAAGGAAGTATTCTCTGAAAGGGGTAATATTCCTTCTCTGACAAGTGAGCAATATGCTCCAGTATCTCTAAAGGTATTTACTTTAGTTGGTTCTGAGTGTTCCTGAAGGGAAATAAGACTTTCGCAATAATAAGGGGCCATACCTTTTTCTACTTCTCTAGGGGACATGTTACTAGGGATATTAGAGATTTTCCCGATGGGTTGAGGTTTTTGGGGGCAGTTGGAACTGATATGACCTACTTTATTACACCTGAAGCAGACGACAGGCTTGCCCTTTACTCCCTGATGACGTTGCAAGTGGTGTCGTTCTGGCTGGTGCCTCTCTGGATATTGTTGTCGAGATGCTCCATAAGTAGTTTGCCTCTCCGCAGGGGGACCATATGTTGAGAAGCGTGGCTCACCAGGTGACTTATTTGGATGACGTAGACGCTCTCCCTCCGGCTGGCACTTCATTCTCCAATGTTGTCGATCTCTGCTCACGCCAGACTGTTGAAAAGAGAGACGGGACCGCTCGGACAAGGAGCGGTTCGTTTCGAAGGTATCAGCCAACCTGGCCGCCTCCAATGCAGTGGTTAAGTCACGATCCTGCAGAAAGACACGAACCTCTGGTCCCACAGACTCCAGCAGGTTATCAATCAGAATAAGCTGCACCAGCTCCTCAAAGTTAGAGACACCACTCGCTTTATACCAGCTGGTAAAAGCTTTGGTTTGCTGTCTCACAAAGTCCACCAGGGATTGACCAAGCTGCCGCCTGTTCAATTTGAAGGTCTTACGATATTTAGCTGGGATACATGTATATGCTCCCAACACTGTGGTCTTCACTACTTGATAATCAGAGAATTCAGCGTCAGTTAATACCGACGTAAATTCCTGTGCCTTACCCAATAATGCTGTATGAACCAACGCTGCCCAGTGCTGTTCCGGCCACCTCAAGGCTCGAGCCTGATTTTCGAAGCTTTCGAAAAATTGCTCTGGTTCGGCCTCATTGAAGCGGGGAACAAGCTGTACTGCTTTTTGTAAACTGAAATCGTTTACAGAATGCGAAAACTGCCTCCTTTCTCTTTCCCTATCAAATTCTTCCCTTGCGAATGCTCTCTGTTCCCTAGTTTGCTCAAGATTGATTTTTGCCAGCTGAAGTGCCAACGACGCTGATTCACCCTGAGACAACCCATGTGCACTATAATGACCATTTTGCTCCGTAGGTGTATCATCTTCCTCCTGCGAGAACATAGTAGTTTTTGCCCTAGCTCCCGTAGAGGGAGGAGTCTGATGTGCCATCTCTTCTTCAATAAGTATGTCAGCAATAAGTGAACGCAGTTGCGCAGCTGTAAGAGTGCGTTTATAGGGAATTCCAATGGAACGAGCAATTTGCCAACAACGCTGTAGGGACAATTTAGGTAGGTTATGCAAAGTATATGCCGACACCAGGCGTCTGACTCGTCTAGGTGGCATAAGTTATTCGCTATGCACAGTACGAATACCCCAACGTAACACATTAATTTGCAGAACACGCTTAGCTATGCACAGTACGATTGCAGAATACGCATACAAGCAAAGCCGACTGCACACAAGATTGACCGTAGCGAAGCGAGCACACTGAACAAGCTAGTAGCGAGCTGTTGAACGATCACACAATAGCAAGGCTGATCATAAGCAACTGACACGCAAAATTTGTAAAGCGAAGCGAAACAGCAAGCTACACAATGTTCCTGCTACAAGCTTCACCCTAAGCTCAACCGTTTCTCTAAGTCCAGCTCTCGGACAGGCTACCCATATTACAACCTAGGATTTCAAATGGCCTGTTATCCCAGGTGTAATGGGAGCAAATAAACACAGTAGAAAAAGTTTAGACTTATATTATCCTTCACCAATTATAACAGCAATATGTACACTATGTACAGTGATAAATATAGTGCACTCCACGGTAAGCAAGGCAGAAATAGAAGCCACAAGATAGCAGACCGTGCTTCAACCAGCTCTAGAGTGGGAATGACAAGGGCAGACAGGAGAGCGGTATCCACATAACCTCTGCGATTGTCAATCCCACCTTCTTATTGGCTAGAACCTGGTCACTAGTTGAACGATGGGGCCCCATCATCAACTCTTAGCAACCTGGTTCGCTGGTTGGGGGAGATAGCCTGTAAATGAGGGTGTGTCCATGCGCCGAATAAAGGTTACGTACTCTTTGCATGCCACAGCCATCCTCCGGAGAGGCATTGGATTCGCCTGACCTTCCTCATATTATAACAAATTTCCAGAAAAAAATTGAGCATCTTGAACAGATCCTGACAAGTTTAATAAATATATGTAATCAGGATGATGCTCTTGAGCATGGTGATGATGTCAAAAGTGCAGCAATCCCCGTTCAGCTTCCAGCAATTTGTGAGAAAGAAGCCCATAACTCTTGCCTTCAAAACTTGCCTCATAACTGGCTGCCAAAATGCCGAAAAATGCTTAAAAATAAAGGTTCTGAAGATAAAGACGTACAAACTATGCTATTTGCTCTTAAGTATCTGCACACTGCAGTCAAAGCATACTAGTTTTACCATCTTATGAGCAAGAGATTGTAATAACTCACTACAATGGATACATTACAAATCTTTTCATGGAACATTGCTTCCATCAGGAAGCGGTTGCCTGACTTACATCATATTAGTGCAACCAAGAATATTGATGTCATCTGTTTGCAGGAATGTAGATTGAAAGATGGAGCACCTCCACCAAACTTGCCTGGATATGCAGCTTATAACCTAAGGTCAACCAACTGTTGTGTGATGTATGTCAGAAAGAACTTGCCACATTCACTCCTTTCCTTGCAGAGTCGAGTTAACATGCAGTATCATGGTGTCAAAGTATATGCAGGCGATTTTTCCATAAACATTTTTAATCTCTATGCCCCAGCGAACCAGCTTCGACCTGATGCTTTACCAGATCGCATCAATAGTGAACCTACCATCATTCTTGGAGATTTTAATGCCAGACATAAGAATATTGGTGGGTCTATTACAAACACCAATGGAACTAAACTAGTGAGATTGCTTAATGAGCATGATAATGTTCGAATTGTGGGCACTACTGAGCCTACTCACATATATGGTGGCATACTAGATCTGTGTCTTGGATTTAATACATCATATACGATGCATGACTCTGTCATAGTTGATGATCTTCTATCTGATCACTTCCCAAGACTAACAACTGTCAATCTTGATCACATCTCCAGCAATCAAGGAGCTAAATACAGAAGGAGGAAACTTATTCTCAAACCAGAACACAGAGACAACTTTATTAACCACTTGGATCAATGGTATAAGAATTACGAGCCCATTGGCACACAAAAATTTAATGATGATTTAATTACCACTATTGAGAGTGTTCTCACAGATCAAGTGGGCAGGAATAGGAAACAAAGACCCTCCACTATAAATAACAATCAAAACCAATGTAAATACTATAATGATCCACAGCTGCGCAATCTAACACATGCAGCTAGGAGGATTGGTAAAGCATACCGTGAATGTAGAACTCCAGACCTGCTCAGAACGTTCCAAGCTGCACTAACAAATGCAAGGAATAGAAAGGAAGAACTTAGGCAACAGGAATGGGAACAGTTTGTTAGTGGATTAAATAGGTCCACCCCTTTGAGTTTGGCTTCGAAAGGTATAAATAAAATAACCAGGAAAAAGACTGGCAATGTTGCTCATCCCTTTCCTCTTGAAAAAGCAAATGACCTCATAAATGACTGGTCCAAAACATCCAGGCATGAAAGCCTTCCATCTCATATTAGAAAAAATTTAGAGAGTACTTCTGAAGAAATGTTGAAACTGATTAATTTTATGAGCCAAAATATTGATGAGAGTGATTGCCTCTTTACCGAGTATGAATTAGATAATGCATTAACCAAAGGTCGATCAACTGCTCCTGGAGAGGATGGTATAACCTATGATATTCTCAGAACTCTAAGGCACGTGCCTGATAACCCTTTGTTGGCACTGTATAATCTCAGTTACATTGAGCGCGTTCTTCCTACTTCCTGGACCAATAGTCTCATTGTGCCTATCCCTAAGCCCCAACAGCCTGATACATTTAGGCCGATCTCCTTAACTAGTTGTCTTTGTAAAACTTTTGTAAGAATGATGCTTAACAGACTGTACTACAGAATCAGACATCAACTTTCCCCCTACCTCTATGGGCTCATGAAAGGTAAAAGTGTGCAGAACTGTATTTCCACCTTTCTCACTGCACACACCTCTACTAGTTTTACCACTTTTCTTGGTCTAAAATCTGCATTTGATATTGCGAACAGAACCGTTATACTACATGAACTAGCCTGGTCACAGACCGGGCCGCGGGGGCGTTGACCCCCGAAACTCTCTCCAGGTAAACTCCAGCCAAAATGAATATTGGTGGTAGCTTACTCTGCTGGATAATAGGATACCTGTCAAATAGAGTATCCTCTGTCCTTTACCAAGGCTTCAGAAGTGATTCTAAAGAAATGTCTTTAGGTACACCGCAGGGAGGAGTTCTTAGTCCCATGCTATTTAATATTCTGATTAATGCTCTCCTAAATGCTCTACCTGCCTCACCTATACATATAGCTATAAGCTATGCTGATGATATCATGATCCATACAACAGGGCATAAGAAGATGAATACCATTCTTAATGAAGTTCAAGCAATTTGTAATCGACTAGGCCTCATAATATCTTCCTCTAAAACTAAGATATTAACAAGCAAACGACATCCCCCACCCATCTATTTGCAGGGTGAAATCATTAGCTACGTTAAAACTTACAGATATCTTGGTGTAGATGTACCCTTTAACAAATCCACTATACCACAACTAAACAAGAAATGTAAAGCTAGGCTAAATGCTCTCAAAGCTGTTGCTGGCTACAACCCCAACTATGGTGCTAATGTGAGAATCGTGAGAATGATGTACATAGCCTATGTTAGGTCCTTAATTGATTATGCTGCTCCCATGTTGATATTAGCTAGAGAAAGTTCTCTCCGACCCTTGGAGTTAATGCAAAATGAAGCTCTCAGGATTATTCTTGGCTGTCCCATATCTACAAAAGTTCTTAACATGAGGAAGGAGCTTGGTATTTCTAGTATCAGTGATAGGATTGTTGAAATTAACACTGTACTCGGTATTAGAATGTTGAGAAACGAACCAGACACTGTCACAGTGAATCTTACCAAGTGTCTAGAGGTAAATACACACAGATCTAAATGGATTGTGAAAACGTGCAATTGCATTAAGTTTTATAACCTGCATGAACTGTATCACTGTAGGCAACAAGAGCATTTCACCCCTCCATGGAAGATGTGTTCATTTAATATCACATACCTACAAGTCCCTCCCAAGAAGCTCATTGCTAGTAATCCCTTCCTTAAAACTCTTGTTAGAGCAACTGCTCAAGAAGAAATTTTTCGCCTAGCTGGTAGTAATAAGTTATCACAAGTTATATACACTGATGGATCTAAACAGGAGTCTTCTGGCAGGGCTGCATCTGCTCTTGTTGCCACCTCCCTAGTTAAGAACGATAATAAATTTGTTGAGTTAGGCATAAGAATTAACAACTGGGCGTCTACACTGCAAACTGAATTGTTTGCAATCCTAATGGCGCTAAAGCTAACCTATGACACTGAGCTTGACTCTATCATCATTACTGATTCTATGTCATCATTGAAGGCTCTTGGCTCATATAATGACTCCAACAACATGCTCATTGGGGAAGCCAGGTATAGATACTCAAAAATTAGGGACAAAGGAATTAATGTACAATTGCTATGGATCCCATCACACATTGGATTACTCCTTCATGATAAAGTTGATATGTTAGCCAAGAAGAGTATCGAGAAGGAGAATGTAGAATATAACTTTGGTATAACTGTGTCTAGCATTAGGAATAATATTAGGAGAGAAGTAAATAATGAAAATGATTGTTATAGGAATGCAGTTAGAAGCCTGAGTAGATCTATAACCCACTATGATAACATGAACGTAGATAAGTATGTTTATGGAGCAACTTGCAATGTGAACAGACTGACTGATGTTGTAGTGGCCAGGCTTAGGCTTGGTTACAAGTACTGACTGATGTTGTAGTGGCCAGGCTTAGGCTTGGTTACAAGTACTGACTGATGTTGTAGTGGCCAGGCTTAGGCTTGGTTACAAGTACTGACTGATGTTGTAGTGGCCAGGCTTAGGCTTGGTTACAAGTACTGACTGATGTTGTAGTGGCCAGGCTTAGGCTTGGTTACAAGTACTGACTGATGTTGTAGTGGCCAGGTTTAGGCTTGGTTACAAGTACTGACTGATGTTGTAGTGGCCAGACTTAGGCTTGGTTACAAGTACTGACTGATGTTGTAGTGGCCAGACTTAGGCTTGGTTTCAAGTACTGACTTATGTTGTAGTGGCCAGACTTAGGCTTGGTTACAAGTACTGACTGATGTTGTAGTGGCCAGACTTAGGCTTGGTTACAAGTACTGACTGATGTTGTAGTGGCCAGGCTTAGGCTTGGTTACAAGTACTGACTGATGTTGTAGTGGCCAGGCTTAGGCTTGGTTACAAGTACTGACTGATGTTGTAGTGGCCAGACTTAGGCTTGGTTACAAGTACTGACTGATGTTGTAGTGGCCAGACTTAGGCTTGGTTACAAGTACTTCTGGCAGTTTGGGAGACACACACATGATGATCAAACTAAATGTAAATTATGTGATCAGGCATATGGTCACTGTCTTGAACACTATGTGCTTAATTGTCCACTTATTGAGGAATACAGAGACAGACAGTATAATAACCTATGTGACATGTCAAGATATCTTATTAATGAAAATAAGATACCAGATATACTAAGCAAATTTCCTAAATTTGCTTGTAACAGATAAGTGAACTATAGATATGTAGATATAAATCCATATGTATTCCTGTTAACCCTTTGGGGCCTAGTTCCTAGGCCTTTTGTGTATCCATATGCTCTGGCGCTACCGTCCACAGGATGGATATGGGATGCTCAATAAACTAGCCACTTCCCTGGCAAAATATAAATCTAATTATACCATAAATTATATCATCAATTATATCATTAATTATATCATCAATTATATCATCAATTATATCATCAATTATATCATCAATTATATCATCAATTATATCGTCAATTATATTATCAATTATATCATCAATTATATCATCAATTATATCATCAATTATATCATCAATTATATCATCAATTATATCGTCAATTATATTATCAATTATATCATCAATTATATCATCAATTATATTATCAATTATATCATCAATTATATCATCAATTATATCATCAATTATATCATCAATTATATCATCAATTATATCATCAATTATATCATCAATTATATTATCAATTATATCATCAATTATATCATAAATTATATCATCAATTATATCATCAATTATATCATCAATTATATCATCAATTATATCATCAATTATATCATAAATTATGCCATAAATTATATCATCAATTATATCGTCAATTATATCATTAATTATATCATCAATTATATTATCAATTATATCATCAATTATATCATCAATTATATCATAAATTATGCCATAAATTATATCATCAATTATATCGTCAATTATATTATCAATTATATTATCAATTATATCAGACAAATGTTAAATCTAACTTTATTATTTTTTTAAATAATGTTTTATCACTGATTTCATCATTACTTAGTTAATCTTAAGTTAATTTTAAGTCAGCCCGTAATGCTATGTATGTAAGTGGCTTTGGCATGCTGCTCTTACCTGTAGTTTTGTACCTCTGTTTGTATGCCTAAATTTATAAATAAATAAATAAATAAAAAAAATCATCAATTATATCATGGGATGAACGAAAGTGTATTTATTAATGATGTCGTACTTCCTAGAATTAACAAATATTTGTAAGAACGTCGTTCATCTTGGGATAAGTAAGAGTGTACTTAGTGACGATGTTGATCATCCTGGGATAATAAAACGGTGTATTTTTAAATGATGTTGATATTCCTGGGATAATAAAAATATTTATTAGGTACGTCGTCTATTCTGGGATAAGCAACAGTCTATATTTGAATGATGTTGATCATTCTGGGAATAATAAAAATGTTGGTATGGACGCCGTCTATTCTGGGATAAGAAACAGTGCATTCTTAAATGTTGATCATCCTAGGATAATAAATATATTAATAAGAATGTCGTCTATTCTGGGATAAGTATGAGTGCACTTCCTTATGATCTTGATCATTCTGAGATAAAAAAAAAAAACGTTGGTGAGAACGTCGTTAATTCTAGGATAAGCAACAGTATATTTAGTAATAATGTTGATCGTCCTATGTTAATAAAAATATCGGTAAGAACGTCGTCTCACCTGGAATAAGAAAGAGTGTATTTGAGTAAGTGTGTCGTCCATCCTGGGATAAATCAACAGCTCCAGCAGACGCTACCAGGCCATAACACGGGCTCTTGGGGGCGACTCGGTAATTTAACACGTTTTTCTTCCTATTTACGCTATTTTCTCCCTAATTAACCTTCTCTTGTGTTAAAATGGCAGCCGGTCCACCACACTACCACCTCACTAATGTTAAAACAAATATAATTAGTCTGATTTACCCGGAAAATCAGTGTTTATCTCTTAAAAGTTGAGAGACAACATTGTGAGGCTCTTGATCCCAGGACCAGGAGCTGGAGTGCCATTCCTCAGGTCAACTACCATTACCATGGCTCTGCCATCCATGTGGGTTTGGCGCTCCTCCAGCAGTAATGTTGGTGTCATGAGTTAATATTTGATGGTAATGGTACCATGAATGTTAATATTTGATGGTAATGGTACCATGAATGTTAATATTTGATGGTAATGGTACCATGAATGTTAATATTTGATGGTAATGGTACCATGAATGTTATGGTAATGGTACCATGAATGTTATGGTAATGGTACCATGAATGTTATGGTAATGGTACCATGAATGTTATGGTAATGGTACCATGAATGTTATGGTAATGGTACCATGAATGTTATGGTAATGGTACCATGAATGTTATGGTAATGGTACCATGAATGTTATGGTAATGGTACCATGAATGTTATGGTAATGGTACCATGAATGTTATGGTAATGGTACCATGAATGTTAATATTTGATGGTAATGGTACCATGAATGTTATGGTAATGGTACCATGAATGTTATGGTAATGGTACCATGAATGTTATGGTAATGGTACCATGAATGTTATGGTAATGGTACCATGAATGTTATGGTAATGGTACCATGAATGTTAATATTTGATGGTAATGGTACCATGAATGTTATGGTAATGGTACCATGAATGTTATGGTAATGGTACCATGAATGTTATGGTAATGGTACCATGAATGTTATGGTAATGGTACCATGAATGTTAATATTTGATGGTAATGGTACCATGAATGTTATGGTAATGGTACCATGAATGCTAATATTTGATGGTAATGGTACCATGAATGTTATGGTAATGGTACCATGAATGTTAATATTTGATGGTAATGGTACCATGAATGTTATGGTAATGGTACCATGAATGTTAATATTTGATGGTAATGGTACCATGAATGTTAATATTTGATGGTAATGGTACCATGAATGTTAATATTTGATGGTAATGGTACCATGAATGTTAATATTTGATGGTAATGGTACCATGAATGTTAATATTTGATGGTAATGGTACCATGAATGTTATGGTAATGGTACCATGAATGTTAATATTTGATGGTAATGGTACCATGAATGTTAATATATCATGGTAATGGTACCATGAATGTTAATATTTGATGGTAATGGTACCATGAATGTTATGGTAATGGTACCATGAATGTTAATATTTGATGGTAATGGTACAATGAATGTTAATATATCATGGTAATGGTACCATGAATGTTAATATTTGATGGTAATGGTACCATGAATGTTAATATATCATGGTAATGGTACCATGAATGTTAATATTTGATGGTAATGGTACCATGAATGTTAATATTTTATGGTAATGGTACCATGAATGTTAGTGTTTTATGGTAATGGTACCATGAATGTTAATATATCATGGTAATGGTACCATGAATGTTAATATTTCATGGTAATGGTACCATGAATGTTAATATTTTATGGTAATGGTACCATAAATGTTAGTATTTGATGGTAATGGTACCATGAATGTTAATATTTGATGGTAATGGTACCATGAATGTTAATATATCATGGTAATGGTACCATGAATGTTAATATTTGATGGTAATGGTACCATGAATGTTAATATATCATGGTAATGGGATCATGGGTATTAATATTTCATGGTAATGGTATTATGGGGGTTAATTTTATGGTAATGGGGCATGGGGATTAATATTGCATGGTAATGCAGTCATGGGTGTTAATATATTCAATTCAATTCAAATTCAAAATTTATTCTCTATAAGTATTACAATGCTGAGTTTACAGAATTTGGTTATTGTCTGGTTTACATGTAGTAAAATAATGATTACAGAGTGTACCACTGGAACACCTAGCATGACTGGGCATTACAGAGTGTACCACTGGAACACCTAGCATGGCTGGGCATTACAGAGTGTACCACTAGAACACCTAGCATGGCTAGGCATTACAGTGTACCACTGGAACACCTAGCATGGCTGGGCATTACAGAGTGTACCACTAGAACACCTAGCATGGCTAGGCCTTACAGTGTACCACTGGAACACCTAGCATGACTGGGCATTACAGTGTACCACTGGAACACCTAGCATGGCTGGGCATTACAGAGTGTACCACTGGAACACCTAGCATGACTGGGCATTACAGAGTGTACCACTGGAACACCTAGCATGGCTAGGCATTACAGAGTGTACCACTAGAACACCTAGCATGGCTAGGCATTACAGAGTGTACCACTAGAACACCTAGCATGACTGGGCATTACAGAGTGTACCACTAAAACACCTAGCATGGCTAGGCATTACAGAGTGTACCACTAGAACACCTAGCATGGCTAGGCATTACAGAGTGTACCACTAGAACACCTAGCATGACTGGGCATTACAGAGTGTACCACTAAAACACCTAGCATGGCTAGGCATTACAGAGTGTACCACTGGAACACCTAGCATGGCTAGGCATTACAGAGTGTACCACTGGAACACCTAGCATGGCTAGGCATTACAGAGTGTACCACTAGAACACCTAGCATGGCTAGGCATTACAGAGTGTACCACTAGAACACCTAGCATGACTGGGCATTACAGAGTGTACCACTGGAACATCTAGCATGGCTAGGCATTAGAGTGTACCACTGGAACACCTAGCATGGCTAGGCATTAGAGTGTACCACTGGAACACCTAGCATGGCTAGGCATTAGAGTGTACCACTGGAACACCTAGCATGGCTAGGCATTAGAGTGTACCACTGGAACACCTAGCATGGCTAGGCATTAGAGTGTACCACTGGAACACCTAGCATGGCTAGGCATTAGAGTGTACCACTGGAACACCTAGCATGGCTAGGCATTAGAGTGTACCACTGGAACACCTAGCATGGCTAGGCATTAGAGTGTACCACTGGAACACCTAGCATGACTGGGCATTACAGAGTGTACCACTGGAACACCTAGCATGGCTAGGCATTAGAGTGTACCACTGGAACACCTAGCATGGCTAGGCATTAGAGTGTACCACTGGAACACCTAGCATGACTGGGCATTACAGAGTGTACCACTGGAACACCTAGCATGGCTAGGCATTAGAGTGTACCACTGGAACACCTAGCATGGCTAGGCATTAGAGTGTACCACTGAAACACCTAGCATGACTGGGCATTACAGAGTGTACCACTGGAACACCTAGCATGACTGGGCATTACAGAGTGTACCACTGGAACACCTAGCATGGCTAGGCATTAGAGTGTACCACTGGAACACCTAGCATGGCTAGGCATTAGAGTGTACCACTGGAACACTTAGCATGGCTAGGCATTAGAGTGTACCACTGGAACACCTAGCATGGCTAGGCATTAGAGTGTACCACTGGAACACCTAGCATGGCTAGGCATTAGAGTGTACCACTGGAACACCTATAGGCATTACAGAGTGTACCACTAGAACACCTATCATGGCTGGGCATTACAGAGTGTACCACTAGAACACCTAGCATGGCTGGGCATTACAGAGTGTACCACTAGAACACCTAGCATGGCTGGGCATTACAGAGTGTACCACTAGAACACCTAGCATGGCTGGACATTACAGAGTGTACCACTAGAACACCTAGCATGGCTAGGCATTAGAGTGTACCACTGGAACACCTAGCATGGCTAGGCATTAGAGTGTACCACTGGAACACTTAGCATGGCTAGGCATTAGAGTGTACCACTGGAACACCTAGCATGGCTAGGCATTAGAGTGTACCACTGGAACACCTAGCATGGCTAGGCATTAGAGTGTACCACTGGAACACCTATAGGCATTACAGAGTGTACCACTAGAACACCTAGCATGGCTGGGCATTACAGAGTGTACCACTAGAACACCTAGCATGGCTGGGCATTACAGAGTGTACCACTAGAACACCTAGCATGGCTGGGCATTACAGAGTGTACCACTAGAACACCTAGCATGGCTGGACATTACAGAGTGTACCACTAGAACACCTAGCATGGCTAGGCATTAGAGTGTACCACTGGAACACCTAGCATGGCTAGGCATTAGAGTGTACCACTGGAACACTTAGCATGGCTAGGCATTAGAGTGTACCACTGGAACACCTAGCATGGCTAGGCATTAGAGTGTACCACTGGAACACCTAGCATGGCTAGGCATTAGAGTGTACCACTGGAACACCTATAGGCATTACAGAGTGTACCACTAGAACACCTAGCATGGCTGGGCATTACAGAGTGTACCACTAGAACACCTAGCATGGCTGGGCATTTCGGGCAGACTTAAATTAAATCTTAGGTTTAAAATATTACAAAATTATGAGGTAAGTTGGTATTATGGCTAAGTGACTAAATACTAGTTTGTGAGTTTAGCAATGTGAATGCTTTTGTTTTGGCACAGTACATAGTTTCAGTATTGGAATATCACAGGATTCATTATTTTAAGATTGAGATTAATATTTCTGTTTATGGTCAAATGGGCGAGTGAGTGTAAGTGTGAACCACCAGGTGGTATTCGTGTAGTTAGTTGACGGGGTGTATCAGGGAGATAAGATGTTTTCTGATGGTAGTTTTGAAGGTGATGAATGTGTCTGCAGTTTTGGAATTTTCAGGTAGGGTGTTCCAGATTTTAGGGCCTTTGACATACATTGAATTTTTGTAAAGGTTTAGTCGGACACGGGGAATGTCATAGAGATGTTTGTGTCTGGTGTTATGCCTGTGGGTTCTGTCACAACTATCAAGAAAGTGTTTTAGGTCAAGGTTAATATTGGAATTTAAGGTCCTGTAGATATAGATTGCACAGTAGTAAGTGTGGATGTTCTGAACAGGGAGTAAGTTTAGATCTATGAAGAGTGGGGGGGGTGTTGCCAGGGATGGGATTTAGTGATTATTCTTACTGCGGCTTTTTGTTGGGTTATTATTGGCTTTAGGTGTGTTGCTGCAGTTGATCCCCAAGCACAGATAGCATAGGTGAGGTATGGATATATAAGTGAATGGTATAGTGTGAGAAGGGCAGTTTGCGGCACGTAGTATCGTATCTTGGAGAGGATCCCAACAATATCATGGTAATGGGTGTTAATATATCATGGTAATGGGTGTTACATTATTGTAATGGGTGTTAATATATCATGGTAATGGGTGTTACATTATTGTAATGGGTGTTAATATATCAGGTAATGGGTGTTAATATATGGTAATGGGTGTTAATATATCATGGTAATGGGTGTTAATGTATCATGGTAATGGGTGTTAATATATCATGGTAATGGGTGTTAATATATCATGGTAATGGGTGTTAATATATCATGGTAATGGGTGTTAATATATCATGGTAATGGGTGTTAATATATCATGGTAATGGGTCTAATATATCATGGTAATGGGTGTTAATGTATCATGGTAATGGGTGTTAATGTATCATGGTAATGGGTGTTAATATATCATGGTAATAGGTGTTAATATGTCATGGTAATGGGTGTTAATATATCATGGTAATGGGTGTTAATTTATCCTGGTAATGGGTGTTAATATATCATGGTAATGGGTCTTTGTGTTATAATTATTATAATTAACGTGTCTCACAATACATTAATTGATTCTTACATTGCAGCAAAAATTTCGGATGTCGGTGAAACGTCTATACAGTGACCTTCCTTGATGCTGGTGCTCTTGATCCGAGGAGTTGGAGCTCTGTTTTTCCCCTTCCTTGAATCAACCCTGATTGCCTCCCATTTCCCTGTGTCTTGTATAACCCCCATAAGTGTACATTTATACGGTAATACACTGCTACGACTTCGAGAGGGGTGCCTCGAGGCACCCATCTCAAAGGGCTTTTGATCCAAGGAATTGAAGTTAACCTCTTGGATTAAACCTGATTGTCTTTAATTCTCTAGGGGCTATGTAGCTTACAGGCTTAGCACTTCCTCATGATTATGACAAGACTGATAATTTATATGAGAAATAAGTCTGACCTTTTTTTGGGCTATTCTTGTGGGTAATTTACACTATGTATGGTAATTATACTTATGTACGTGTACTTGTACCTGTAATTGTACCTGTACTTTCTTAAACTGACACACTGAGTGTCCATGGTTCGATACCCGGCATGGGTGGAAACACTGGGCGTGTTTCCTTACACCACCTGTCACTGTTCACCTAGCAGTAAGTAGGTACCTGGGTGTTAGTCACCTTACAACTTGCTGTCACTTCACCTAGCAGTAAGTAGGTACCTGGGTGTTAGTCACCTTACAACTTGCTGTCACTTCACCTAGCAGTAAGTAGGTACCTGGGTGTTAGTCACCTTACAACTTGCTGTCACTGTTCACCTAGCAGTAAGTAGGTACCTGGGTGTTAGTTGACTGATGTGGGATGCATCCTGGGGAAACAAATAGAAATACAAACTTTATTTCCATATTATGAAGTGTTTTATTTTTATTATTAACACACTGGCCGATTCCCACCAAGGCAGGGTGGCCCGAAAAAGAAAAACTTTCACCATCATTCACTCCATCACTGTCTTGATAGAAGGGTGCTTTACACTACAGTTATGAAGCGTTCTTAAGTACACAGAAAGTCACTAACATGCCTGAGCATTATTGCCAGAATAATGCTATTGTTGACACTGATGAGAAATAGACATTGAGTATAGAGTGGTAAATTTTAATTATAGCCGCTCCTCACTTAGCGACGTGGTAAATTTTAACACTTTGACTGTCGCAACCCCAAATCCTGAGGTGTCTCCTGGTGCTAAAAAATTTGAAAAAAAAAAAAGAAAAAAATTCTGAAATGATACAGAATCTTTTCCCGATGGTAATGACACCAAAAGTATGAAATTTGAGGAAAACTTACGGAATTACACTCTAGCGAAGTTAGTGTCCCCGGCGACATTTACGAACCAGCGATTTCCCCCACTTTAAGCCCTATTTTCGGCTAATTCCATTGTTCCAGTTGACCAAACTCATAACTATTTCTGTAGAACTCTATCGATTGAGTACAAGAAACTGCCCATTTACCGATTTCAACTTTCCAATAGAGTGGTCAGAAATTGGCATTTTGGCCAATTTCATGCAAATTAAAAAAATATTCCAATTTCAAAATAGGGTCCAGAATGAACAATGCAGACATTCCTGGCTCTAAAATAACATTTTCTTTGTTCATCAGTCACGTCTCCAGCCCCTCTAATATTACTCTTGCTTTCTATTTTGAATTTTTATTCAAACAAAAAAAATAGAAGATTTACTGTTATGCAGACTACTCCAATATTGTAATAATTGTATAAATAACATCAACCCATTCATGACTGCATATTAGAATGGCTAGTTGGACATTTATTGGACAATGACATCATTTGCTTACTTTTGAACATCGGCAAAAATCAAACATTTCTCCTACTTTGAGCTCCATTTCAAGGTCCTTTTCATGTTAGAACCAATCAAAAGCACCACTATTTCTATATGTTTTCCATTCTATCAAATGTGACTATGAAAACGAGAATATAACCATAAAAACTATACAAAAACACATCTCAAAGTCAGCGTTTTAATCCAAAAACACGGTCGGAGTTTTTTTTTCTCATTATGCACTGCTTGCTGCAGGATTTTTTCTATATGTTGCACACTGACCACAGACCCATTCTCTCACATGTGGGACTACCAGCTTTCTCCTGCTTGATTTGAAGCCGCTAGAATTATTTAGTATATATACGTCAAACACATTGGCTCGTAAGACGTTCATATGCGGCTGAAACAGTCAAAGGGTTAATTATAACCTCTCCTCACTTAGCGACTTGGTAGATTTTAATTATAGCCTCTCCTCACTTAGCGACGTACTCGTTTACGATGACTCGAACTTATGACTGGCTCTGACCAGTATGAATACCTAAATAATGTATATTAGAGCTGATTTCCTCTACAGTGGACCCCCGCATAGCGATTTTAATCCGTGCAAGAGGGCTCATTGTTATGCAAAATGATCGGTATGCGAATGAATTTTCCCCATAAGAAATAATGGAAATCAAATTAATCCGTGCAAGACACCCAAAAGTATGAAAAAAAAATTTTACCACATGAAATGTACATTTTCCTACACACAAAGAGAAGGATACATGCACAATAGTAGAGTAGTACATGCACAATATATATTGTGCATGTACTAGTCTACTAAATGAAGAATAAATGACACTTACCTTTATTGAAGATGCAGCAATGACTGATGAGACACTGTGTCCTGGGAGTGCCTTTTCCTCCTGAGTACTGTAGGTCCTGTTTGGCATTTTCTTCCAGAACAGGTCTTATCACACTGTGTATGCCACTACGATTCTTAAATCTCTCAAACCAACCTTTGCTGGCTTTAAATTCACCAATATGAGCACTAGTTCCAGGCATTTTTCCCTGTTCACCTGGGTGTTAGTCGACTGGTGTGGGTTGCATCCTGGGAGACAAGATTAAGGACCCCAATGGAAATAAGTTAGACAGTCTTCGATGACACTGACTTTTTTGGGTTATCCTGGGTGGCAAATCCTCTGGGGTTAATTGTTTCTTGGTATTCTCAATAAGCCACACCAACAACGGTGCTACAGCAGCAGCAGCAGCAGCTGACAGTGATACAGCAGCAGCAGACGATGCTACAGCAGCAGCAGACGGTACTACAGCAGCAGCAGACGGTACTACAGCAGCAGCAGCAGCAGCTGACGGTGGTACAACAGCAGCAGCAGCTGACAGTGCTACAGCAGCAGCAGCAGACGATGCTACAGCAGCAGCAGACGGTACTACAGCAGCAGCAGACGGTACTACAGCAGCAGCAGCAGCAGCTGATGGTGGTACAACAGCAGCAGCAGCTGACAGTGCTACAGCAGCAGCAGACGATGCTACAGCAGCAGCAGATGATGCTACAGCAGCAGCAGACGGTACTACAGCAGCAGCAGCAGCAGCTGATGGTGGTACAGCAGCAGCAGCAGCTGTACCACCAATAGTAGCGATGGTTGATTGGGGTTTATTATACAACCTGGCCAGCTCGGAGACACGCACTCCACTTTCATACTTATCAATGATCTTTTTCTTCATCTCTATAGTAATTCTCACCCTTATTGCTGTAGGGTTGGCACTAGAAGCTTTCTTGGGGCCCATGGTCACTTATTTTGCAGATAAAATCACCAAAAACACTGTAATAATACGAAATGTTCCGATTGTATGCTTGGATGTTACCGCGGAGGCTGGCTGGTAAACAATGCCACCGGCGGCACATGTGAGGCTGGCTAAGGGCACACATTGGACGCATCTCGGACGAACAGCGGTGAGCGGGTTTTTGAGTGGTATGCGAGGCAAAATTTTTGCGATAAAAGCGAGCAGTATGCGGATTAAACGTTATGTGATGCCAATGGTATGCGGGGGTCCACTGTATTCTGTTTATTACAATATACAGCACACTACTGTATAAACATTAAAAATATACCAGAAATGTTATAAATGGTGCAAAGCTGACGTTAAAACAATATCAAAGATGGTTGACACAAACCCACTACCATTATAGTATGCTCCTCACTTAGCGACGAATTTGTTTACCGATGTGGTCTCAGGAACGGAACTCCGTCGCTAAGTGAGGAGGCTGTATTCATTATTTTACATTATTGAAAATTTAAATTTTTTATTTCCTTGCAAAGCTTATAATGTGTGGTTTACATATTATAAGATATTTATTACACTATTTATTATTACGAAGTATAAAAGTTAGGTAACTAAAAAGTTTAACATTAATAAGATTGATAACAGTGTGGCAGTACAACACACATACATATACATGCGTGAGCGTGTTTGATAGGAGTGAATGGAGACAAATGGTTTTTAATACTTGACGTGCTTTTGGAGTGTGAGCAGGGTAACATTTATGAAGGGGTTCAGGGAAACCTGCAGGCCGGACTTGAGTCCTGGAGATGGGAAGTACAGTGCCTGCACTCTGAAGGAGGGGTGTTAATGTTGCAGTTAAAAACTGTAGTGTAAAGCACCCTTCTGGCAAGACAGTGATGGAGTGAATAATGGTGAAAGTTTTTCTTTTTCGGGCCACCCTGCCTTGGTGGGAATCAGCCAGTGTGTTAATAATAATAAAAAAAAAAAATACATGTAACAGTATTGCAGTTAGTATAATTTAGTGATGGGAATGGTTTTATCTCGGCATGATGCGCTGTTGCTATAATCAAAAGCTCCTATATTGGCAGAGTATTTCAGGTAAACTTTGGACTAACTTAAAATTAGGAAACCATACCCCTGGCCGGGATTGAACCCGCGGTCATAGAGTCTCAAAACTCCAGCCCGTCGCGTTAGCCACTAGACCAGCTAGCCACAATAAGGCTAGCTGGTCTAGTGGCTAACGTGACGGGCTGGAGTTTTGAGACTCTATGACCGCGGGTTCAATCCCGGCCAGGGGTATGGTTTGTTTGCAATCGTGTCATTACGATTTCTTGAGTCAAGTTAAAATTAGGATTT
Source organism: Cherax quadricarinatus (assembly GCF_038502225.1). Lineage (NCBI taxonomy): Eukaryota > Metazoa > Arthropoda > Malacostraca > Decapoda > Parastacidae > Cherax > Cherax quadricarinatus. The sequence continues at coordinate 10,429,290 of NC_091380.1, read as the reverse complement.
TTATGATTACAGTCAGTTGGGTGAGTGTAAGTATAAAATTGGGTGAATTACAGATAATGAGAGCAAGTCGGTTTTATTTTGAATGTGCTCATGATACTCAAAATAGTCTGTGTGACTTTCACATAGTTGATGATGATGGGGTGAGTTTGGGAGATAAGGTGTTTTTTAATGGTAGTTTTGAATACGCGTGTTAACCCTTAACCCTTTCAGGGTCCGTCCCGTAGATCTACGGTTTTACGTTCAGGGTCCAAACCGTGGATCTACGCCATGAGCTCAGCTCACTCTGATAAACTGTGAGTGGTACATTTGGGCCTAGATATGAGAGAATACATCTATGTGGTATGTGTGCACCACATAAAACAGATCCTGCAGCACACTGTGCATAATGAGAGAAAAAAAATGAAATCATGATTTTTCGATTAAAACAGCAACTTTGCAGTGTTTTTTCGTTTTTTTTTATAGTTGTATTTGCGATTTCTTGGTCTCATTTGATAGAATGGAAGACATATTACAGAAATAGAGATTATTTTGATTGGTTTTAGCATCGGAAATGGCTTGAAACTGAGCTCAAAGTAGCAGAAATGTTAAATTTTTGCCGATATTCAAGAGTAAACAAACGACCTCATACGTCTAATACACGTCAGCTGGTGGGTCTAATATACATTCACAAATATGGTGATGATATTTATACAATTATTACAGTATTGCATAACAGTAAATCTTCTATTTTTTGGTGTGAATAAAAATTCATTATGTGAATAAAAAATCAAAATGGAATTTATTTGTAAAGCCTCAAAACATAACTAATGAACAGAGGAAATGTTAGTTTAGTGCTAGGAATGCCTACATTGTTCATTCTGGACCCTATTTTGAAATTGGAATATTTTGAACTTTGTGTTAAATTGGCCAAATTAACAATTTCCGATCACTTTATTTTGTAGTTGAAACAGTTGACTTGGCGATTTCTTGTGCTCAATCGATAGAATAGAAGTAATACTAGTGAAATAGCTAAGAATTTGGTTGATTGGAATAATGTAATTGGCCTAAAATGGGAGTCAAAGTCGGCAAAATCGCCGATTCGTAAATATCGCTGACACATCAAAATTCGCGAGAGCATAATTTCGTCAATTTTCCACCAATTTTCGTACTTTTTGTTTTATTACCTTCACAAAAAGATTCTCTACGATTTCATAAGAAAAAATAACAAATTTTTTTTTTTAAATATCTTGGACACTGGTGCGTGACTCCAGATTTGGGCCTTGGACCCTGAAAGGGTTAAACTGTCCAAACATAGATCAGTGTTCATGTGTGTACCGCTCTGAATATTGTGGGAAAAAAAAACATTTTTTTTTTTGTTTAAAATGAAGAGCGCATTTTTCCCGGCATCCCCAAATTTTGTCATATTGCGCATGCTGAGTGCACAGCCTCATTCTGTCATGTCTTGGCAACTCAGTCTTATCGTTCCAAGGTTAAAAGCATGTAAAGTAAAACGTAGATCTACAATCGGAGTGCTACGCATGTGAACGTTGATCTACGTTTGGATAGTTTAAAGGTTAAGTCAGTAGTTCTGGAGATTTTGGGCAGAGAGTTCCAGATTTTTGGCTCTTTTACATACATTGAATTTTTGTAGAGATTTAGCCAGACACGAGGAATGTCATAGAGATTTTTGTCTGGTGTTGTGTTTATGGGTCCTGTTGCAACTATCCTTAGGCCGATAAAGAGTCCTAATGGATGTTCATTTTTTTCAAGTAAAACAGGTTTGGCATTTTTACAGTTGCATCGTTTATGCTCTTGTTTT